>NW_028323043.1:1989465-1994465 GCF_047325235.1 Durio zibethinus | reverse complement strand
TGCCTCGAGCACCATCGGCACACGCTGGGCCCTGGTGCGGGCGCTTGCCTCGACCACCATCGGCACACGCTGGGCCCTGGTGCGGCAGGTTCCCTCGACGACCATCGGCACACGCTGGGCCCTGGTGCGGCAGGTTGCCTCGAGCACCATCGGCACACGCTGGGCCCTGGTGCGGTCGGTTGCCTCGATCACCATCGGCACACGCTGGGCCCTGGTGCGGGCGGTTGCCTCGACCACCATCGGCACACGCTGGGCCCTGGTGCGGCAGGTTGCCTCGACCACCATCGGCACACGCTGGGCCCTGGTGCGGGCGCTTGCCTCGACCACCATCGGCACACGCTCGGCCCTGGTGCGGTCGGTTGCCTCGAGCACCATCGGCACACGCTGGGCCCTGGTGCGGCAGGTTGCCTCGAGCACCATCGGCACACGCTGGGCCCTGGTGCGGGCGGTTGCCTCGACCACCATCGGCACACGCTGGGCCCTGGTGCGGGCGCTTGCCTCGACCACCATCGGCACACGCTGGGCCCTGGTGCGGGCGCTTGCCTCGACCACCATCGGCACACGCTGGGCCCTGGTGCGGGCGCTTGCCTCGACCACCATCCGCACACGCTGGGCCCTGGTGCGGCAGGTTGCCTCGAGCACCATCGGCAGACGCTGGGCCCTGGTGCGGCAGGTTGCCTCGAGCACCATCGGCACACGCTGGGCCCTGGTGCGGGAACTTGCCTCGACCACCATCGGCACACGCTGGGCCCTGGTGCGGGAACTTGCCTCGACCACCATCGGCACACGCTGGGCCCTGGTGCGGCAGGTTGCCTCGATCACCATCGGCACACGCTGGGCCCTGGTGCGACAGGTTGCCTCGAGCACCATCGGCACACTATCGGCCCTGGTGCGGGCGGTTGCCTCGACCACCATCGGCACACGCTGGGCCCTGGTGCGGGCGCTTGCCTCGAGCACCATCGGCACACGCTGGGCCCTGGTGCGGGCGGTTGCCTCGAGCACCATCGGCACACGCTGGGCCCTGGTGGGTTTAGGCACATCTTCAAATTTCTGCCGTGCCAATGCCATTTTTATGGCTTGTAAATTCATACAATGGTCCCCTAAGCCTTCACGTGAAGTTTCGTTGGAGGATGACTCGTTTTCTATTTTTCACGATTTTCGAAACTTTTTGCGGTTCGGGATTTTTTAAAATTTTTTTATAAGGATTTTTGGCCCCAAATTTTGTAGGCATGATCCTTCTATTTTTGTTGGCATGCACAAAAAAATTCAGCTAAAAACTCGAAGTAGAGAAGATTTTGTGACCGTTTGAAAAAAGTGTCCCCATTTCAGACACTTTAACGGCTACTGGTAGCAAACCTGTAAAATCTCAAATGCTCTTTAAGGGGGTGTGAATTCTCAGAGGTTTGATGAGGGATAGGGGGCCAACACAAGGCCAAGTACCAGCACCCATCGCACATCATGTGCGCACACCCCCCCGGCCCCCCTCCCAATCGCCGGAACCCCAATGCCGCCGGTCAGGTTCTCCGGCGGTACTCCGGCGATGCTCCGGCGATGCTGTCCCGAGTGAAAAAAATGCGGCACCAGCACATGCTGGAGCCAAGCATGGGCACCGTGGCTCAAAATCGAACTTCGGCCAAGGCCTCGACCATCAATGGCACATGATGACGCATGGTGATGGCACACGCATCGACCATCATCGGCATAGGCTGCCCTTCGGTACGGGCACTTGCCTCGACCGCCATCGGCACAAGCTGGGCCCTGGTGTGGGTTGTTGCCTCGATCACCAGCGGCACATGCTGAGCCTTGGTGCGGGCGGTTGCCTCGAGCACCATCGGCAGACCCTGGGCCCTGGTGCGGCCGGTTGCCCCGATAACCATCGGCACACGCTGGGCCCTGGAGCGGCCGGTTGCCTCGATCACCATCGGCAAAAGCTGGGCCCTGGTGCGGGCGCTTGCCTCGACCACCATCGGCACACGCTGGGCACTGGTGCGGGCGCTTGCCTCGACCACCATCGGCACACGCTGGGCCCTGGGGCGGGCGGTTGCCTCGATCACCATCGGCACACGCTGGGCCCTGGTGCGGGCGGTTGCCCCCAGCACCATCGGCACACGTTGGGCCCTGGTGCGGGCGCTTGCCTCGACCACCATCGGCACACGCTGGGCCCTGGTGCGGGCGCTTGCCTCGACCACCATCGGCACACGCTGGGCCCTGGTGCTGCCGCTTGCCTCGACCACCATCGGCACACGCTGGGCCCTGGTGCGGTCGGTTGCCTCGAGCACCATCGGCACACGCTGGGCCCTGGTGCGGGCGCTTGCCTCGACCACCATCGGCACACGCTGGGCCCTGGTGCGGCAGGTTGCCTCGAGCACCATCGGCACACGCTGGGCCCTGGTGCGGCAGGTTGCCTCGAGCACCATCGGCACACGCTGGGCCCTGGTGCGGTCGGTTGCCTCGAGCACCATCGGCACACGCTGGGCCCTGGTGCGGGCGCTTGCCTCGACCACCATCGGCACACGCTGGGCCCTGGTGCGGCAGGTTCCCTCGACGACCATCGGCACACGCTGGGCCCTGGTGCGGCAGGTTGCCTCGAGCACCATCGGCACACGCTGGGCCCTGGTGCGGTCGGTTGCCTCGATCACCATCGGCACACGCTGGGCCCTGGTGCGGGCGGTTGCCTCGACCACCATCGGCACACGCTGGGCCCTGGTGCGGCAGCTTGCCTCGAGCACCATCGGCACACGCTCGGCCCTGGTGCGGTCGGTTGCCTCGAGCACCATCGGCACACGCTGGGCCCTGGTGCGGCAGGTTGCCTCGACCACCATCGGCAGCCTCGACCACCATCGGCACACGCTGGGCCCTGGTGCGGGCGCTTGCCTCGACCACCATCGGCACACGCTGGGCCCTGGTGCGGGCGCTTGCCTCGACCACCATCGGCACACGCTCCGCCCTGGTGCGGCAGGTTGCCTCGACCACCATCGGCACACGCTGGGCCCTGGTGCGGGCGGTTGCCTCGACCACCATCGGCACACGCTGGGCCCTGGTGCGGTCGGTTGCCTCGAGCACCATCGGCACACGCTGGGCCCTGGTGCGGGCGGTTGCCTCGAGCACCATCGGCACACGCTGGGCCCTGGTGGGTTTAGGCACATCTTCAAATTTCTGCCGTGCCAATGCCATTTTTATGGCTTGTAAATTCATACAATGGTCCCCTAAGCCTTCACGTGAAGTTTCATTGGAGGATGACTCGTTTTCTATTTTTCACGATTTTCGAAACTTTTTGCGGTTCGGGATTTTTTAAAATTTTTTTATAAGGATTTTTGGCCCCAAATTTTGTAGGCATGATCCTTCTATTTTTGTTGGCATGCACAAAAAAATTCAGCTAAAAACTCGAAGTAGAGAAGATTTTGTGACCGTTTGAAAAAAGTGTCCCCATTTCAGACACTTTAACGGCTACTGGTAGCAAACCTGTAAAATCTCAAATGCTCTTTAAGGGGGTGTGAATTCTCAGAGGTTTGATGAGGGATAGGGGGCCAACACAAGGCCAAGTACCAGCACCCATCGCACATCATGTGCGCACACCCCCCCGGCCCCCCTCCCAATCGTCGGAACCCCAATGCCGCCGGTCAGGTTCTCCGGCGGTACTCCGGCGATGCTCCGGCGATGCTGTCCCGAGTGAAAAAAATGCGGCACCAGCACATGCTGGAGCCAAGCATGGGCACCGTGGCTCAAAATCGAACTTCGGCCAAGGCCTCGACCATCAATGGCACATGATGACGCATGGTGATGGCACATGCATCGACCATCATCGGCATAGGCTGCCCTTCGGTACGGGCACTTGCCTCGACCGCCATCGGCACAAGCTGGGCCCTGGTGTGGGTTGTTGCCTCGATCACAATCGGCACATGCTGAGCCTTGGTGCGGGCGGTTGCCTCGAGCACCATCGGCAGACCCTGGGCCCTGGTGCGGCCGGTTGCCCCGATAACCATCGGCACACGCTGGGCCCTGGGGCGGGCGCTTGCCCCCAGCACCATCGGCACACGCTGGGCCCTGGTGCGGGCGCTTGCCCCCAGCACCATCGGCACACGCTGGGCCCTGGTACGGGCGGTTGCCCCGAACACCATCGGCACACGCCGGCCCTTGGTGCGGGCTCCTGGCTCGACCACCATCGGCACACGCTGGGCCCTGGTGCGGGCGGTTGCCTCGAACACCATCGGCACACGCCGGCCCTTGGTGCGGCCGGTTGCCTCGACCACCATCGGCACACGCTCGGCCTTGGTGAGGGCGCTTGCCTCGACCACCATCGGCACACGCTGCGCCCTGGTGCGGGCGCTTGCCTCGACCACCATCGGCACACGCTCGGCCTTGGTGCGGGCGCTTGCCTCGACCACCATCGGCACACGCTGGGCCCTGGTGCGGGCGGTTGCCTCGACCACCATCGGCACACGCTCGGCCTTGGTGAGGGCGCTTGCCTCGACCACCATCGGCACATGCTGGGCCCTGGTGCGGGCGCTTGCCTCGACCACCATCGGCACACGCTGGGCCCTGGTGCGGGCGGTTGCCTCGACCACCATCGGCACACGCTGGGCCCTGGTGCGGGCGGTTGCCTCGAACACCATCGGCACAAGCCGGCCCTTGGTGCGGGCGGTTGCCTCGAGCACCATCGGCACACGCTGGGCCCTGGTGCGGGCGGTTGCCTCGAGCACCATGGGCACACGCTGGCCCTTGGTGCGGGCTCTTGCCTCGACCACCATCAGCAGAAGATTGCCCCTACGTCGAACACCATCGATACATGCCGGGCCTTGGTGTGGGCACATGCCTCGAGCTGGTGCGGGCGGTTGCCTCGACCACCATCGGCTCACGTTGGCCCTTGTTGCGGGCACATGCCTCGACCACCATCGGCACCTGCGCACCCTCGGTGTGGGATTTGCTTGTTTGGAAAAAGTGTCCCCGTTTCAGACATTTTAACGTCTACTGGTAGCATATCTGTAAAATCTCTAATGCTC
>NW_028323043.1:1974465-1979465 GCF_047325235.1 Durio zibethinus | reverse complement strand
CGCTGGGCCCTGGTGCGGCAGGTTCCCTCGACGACCATCGGCACACGCTGGGCCCTGGTGCGGCAGGTTGCCTCGAGCACCATCGGCACACGCTGGGCCCTGGTGCGGTCGGTTGCCTCGATCACCATCGGCACACGCTGGGCCCTGGTGCGGGCGGTTGCCTCGACCACCATCGGCACACGCTGGGCCCTGGTGCGGCAGGTTGCCTCGACCACCATCGGCACACGCTGGGCCCTGGTGCGGGCGCTTGCCTCGACCACCATCGGCACACGCTCGGCCCTGGTGCGGTCGGTTGCCTCGAGCACCATCGGCACACGCTGGGCCCTGGTGCGGCAGGTTGCCTCGAGCACCATCGGCACACGCTGGGCCCTGGTGCGGGCGGTTGCCTCGACCACCATCGGCACACGCTGGGCCCTGGTGCGGGCGCTTGCCTCGACCACCATCGGCACACGCTGGGCCCTGGTGCGGGCGCTTGCCTCGACCACCATCCGCACACGCTGGGCCCTGGTGCGGCAGGTTGCCTCGAGCACCATCGGCAGACGCTGGGCCCTGGTGCGGCAGGTTGCCTCGAGCACCATCGGCACACGCTGGGCCCTGGTGCGGGAACTTGCCTCGACCACCATCGGCACACGCTGGGCCCTGGTGCGGGAACTTGCCTCGACCACCATCGGCACACGCTGGGCCCTGGTGCGGCAGGTTGCCTCGATCACCATCGGCACACGCTGGGCCCTGGTGCGACAGGTTGCCTCGAGCACCATCGGCACACTATCGGCCCTGGTGCGGGCGGTTGCCTCGACCACCATCGGCACACGCTGGGCCCTGGTGCGGGCGCTTGCCTCGAGCACCATCGGCACACGCTGGGCCCTGGTGCGGGCGGTTGCCTCGAGCACCATCGGCACACGCTGGGCCCTGGTGGGTTTAGGCACATCTTCAAATTTCTGCCGTGCCAATGCCATTTTTATGGCTTGTAAATTCATACAATGGTCCCCTAAGCCTTCACGTGAAGTTTCGTTGGAGGATGACTCGTTTTCTATTTTTCACGATTTTCGAAACTTTTTGCGGTTCGGGATTTTTTAAAATTTTTTTATAAGGATTTTTGGCCCCAAATTTTGTAGGCATGATCCTTCTATTTTTGTTGGCATGCACAAAAAAATTCAGCTAAAAACTCGAAGTAGAGAAGATTTTGTGACCGTTTGAAAAAAGTGTCCCCATTTCAGACACTTTAACGGCTACTGGTAGCAAACCTGTAAAATCTCAAATGCTCTTTAAGGGGGTGTGAATTCTCAGAGGTTTGATGAGGGATAGGGGGCCAACACAAGGCCAAGTACCAGCACCCATCGCACATCATGTGCGCACACCCCCCCGGCCCCCCTCCCAATCGCCGGAACCCCAATGCCGCCGGTCAGGTTCTCCGGCGGTACTCCGGCGATGCTCCGGCGATGCTGTCCCGAGTGAAAAAAATGCGGCACCAGCACATGCTGGAGCCAAGCATGGGCACCGTGGCTCAAAATCGAACTTCGGCCAAGGCCTCGACCATCAATGGCACATGATGACGCATGGTGATGGCACATGCATCGACCATCATCGGCATAGGCTGCCCTTCGGTACGGGCACTTGCCTCGACCGCCATCGGCACAAGCTGGGCCCTGGTGTGGGTTGTTGCCTCGATCACCAGCGGCACATGCTGAGCCTTGGTGCGGGCGGTTGCCTCGAGCACCATCGGCAGACCCTGGGCCCTGGTGCGGCCGGTTGCCCCGATAACCATCGGCACACGCTGGGCCCTGGAGCGGCCGGTTGCCTCGATCACCATCGGCAAAAGCTGGGCCCTGGTGCGGGCGCTTGCCTCGACCACCATCGGCACACGCTGGGCACTGGTGCGGGCGCTTGCCTCGACCACCATCGGCACACGCTGGGCCCTGGGGCGGGCGGTTGCCTCGATCACCATCGGCACACGCTGGGCCCTGGTGCGGGCGGTTGCCCCCAGCACCATCGGCACACGTTGGGCCCTGGTGCGGGCGCTTGCCTCGACCACCATCGGCACACGCTGGGCCCTGGTGCGGGCGCTTGCCTCGACCACCATCGGCACACGCTGGGCCCTGGTGCTGCCGCTTGCCTCGACCACCATCGGCACACGCTGGGCCCTGGTGCGGTCGGTTGCCTCGAGCACCATCGGCACACGCTGGGCCCTGGTGCGGGCGCTTGCCTCGACCACCATCGGCACACGCTGGGCCCTGGTGCGGCAGGTTGCCTCGAGCACCATCGGCACACGCTGGGCCCTGGTGCGGCAGGTTGCCTCGAGCACCATCGGCACACGCTGGGCCCTGGTGCGGTCGGTTGCCTCGAGCACCATCGGCACACGCTGGGCCCTGGTGCGGGCGCTTGCCTCGACCACCATCGGCACACGCTGGGCCCTGGTGCGGCAGGTTCCCTCGACGACCATCGGCACACGCTGGGCCCTGGTGCGGCAGGTTGCCTCGAGCACCATCGGCACACGCTGGGCCCTGGTGCGGTCGGTTGCCTCGATCACCATCGGCACACGCTGGGCCCTGGTGCGGGCGGTTGCCTCGACCACCATCGGCACACGCTGGGCCCTGGTGCGGCAGCTTGCCTCGAGCACCATCGGCACACGCTCGGCCCTGGTGCGGTCGGTTGCCTCGAGCACCATCGGCACACGCTGGGCCCTGGTGCGGCAGGTTGCCTCGACCACCATCGGCAGCCTCGACCACCATCGGCACACGCTGGGCCCTGGTGCGGGCGCTTGCCTCGACCACCATCGGCACACGCTGGGCCCTGGTGCGGGCGCTTGCCTCGACCACCATCGGCACACGCTCCGCCCTGGTGCGGCAGGTTGCCTCGACCACCATCGGCACACGCTGGGCCCTGGTGCGGGCGGTTGCCTCGACCACCATCGGCACACGCTGGGCCCTGGTGCGGTCGGTTGCCTCGAGCACCATCGGCACACGCTGGGCCCTGGTGCGGGCGGTTGCCTCGAGCACCATCGGCACACGCTGGGCCCTGGTGGGTTTAGGCACATCTTCAAATTTCTGCCGTGCCAATGCCATTTTTATGGCTTGTAAATTCATACAATGGTCCCCTAAGCCTTCACGTGAAGTTTCATTGGAGGATGACTCGTTTTCTATTTTTCACGATTTTCGAAACTTTTTGCGGTTCGGGATTTTTTAAAATTTTTTTATAAGGATTTTTGGCCCCAAATTTTGTAGGCATGATCCTTCTATTTTTGTTGGCATGCACAAAAAAATTCAGCTAAAAACTCGAAGTAGAGAAGATTTTGTGACCGTTTGAAAAAAGTGTCCCCATTTCAGACACTTTAACGGCTACTGGTAGCAAACCTGTAAAATCTCAAATGCTCTTTAAGGGGGTGTGAATTCTCAGAGGTTTGATGAGGGATAGGGGGCCAACACAAGGCCAAGTACCAGCACCCATCGCACATCATGTGCGCACACCCCCCCGGCCCCCCTCCCAATCGTCGGAACCCCAATGCCGCCGGTCAGGTTCTCCGGCGGTACTCCGGCGATGCTCCGGCGATGCTGTCCCGAGTGAAAAAAATGCGGCACCAGCACATGCTGGAGCCAAGCATGGGCACCGTGGCTCAAAATCGAACTTCGGCCAAGGCCTCGACCATCAATGGCACATGATGACGCATGGTGATGGCACATGCATCGACCATCATCGGCATAGGCTGCCCTTCGGTACGGGCACTTGCCTCGACCGCCATCGGCACAAGCTGGGCCCTGGTGTGGGTTGTTGCCTCGATCACAATCGGCACATGCTGAGCCTTGGTGCGGGCGGTTGCCTCGAGCACCATCGGCAGACCCTGGGCCCTGGTGCGGCCGGTTGCCCCGATAACCATCGGCACACGCTGGGCCCTGGGGCGGGCGCTTGCCCCCAGCACCATCGGCACACGCTGGGCCCTGGTGCGGGCGCTTGCCCCCAGCACCATCGGCACACGCTGGGCCCTGGTACGGGCGGTTGCCCCGAACACCATCGGCACACGCCGGCCCTTGGTGCGGGCTCCTGGCTCGACCACCATCGGCACACGCTGGGCCCTGGTGCGGGCGGTTGCCTCGAACACCATCGGCACACGCCGGCCCTTGGTGCGGCCGGTTGCCTCGACCACCATCGGCACACGCTCGGCCTTGGTGAGGGCGCTTGCCTCGACCACCATCGGCACACGCTGCGCCCTGGTGCGGGCGCTTGCCTCGACCACCATCGGCACACGCTCGGCCTTGGTGCGGGCGCTTGCCTCGACCACCATCGGCACACGCTGGGCCCTGGTGCGGGCGGTTGCCTCGACCACCATCGGCACACGCTCGGCCTTGGTGAGGGCGCTTGCCTCGACCACCATCGGCACATGCTGGGCCCTGGTGCGGGCGCTTGCCTCGACCACCATCGGCACACGCTGGGCCCTGGTGCGGGCGGTTGCCTCGACCACCATCGGCACACGCTGGGCCCTGGTGCGGGCGGTTGCCTCGAACACCATCGGCACACGCTGGGCCCTGGTGCGGGCGGTTGCCTCGACCACCATCGGCACACGCTGGGCCCTGGTGCGGGCGGTTGCCTCGAACACCATCGGCACAAGCCGGCCCTTGGTGCGGGCGGTTGCCTCGAGCACCATCGGCACACGCTGGGCCCTGGTGCGGGCGGTTGCCTCGAGCACCATGGGCACACGCTGGCCCTTGGTGCGGGCTCTTGCCTCGACCACCATCAGCAGAAGATTGCCCCTACGTCGAACACCATCGATACATGCCGGGCCTTGGTGTGGGCACATGCCTCGAGCTGGTGCGGGCGGTTGCCTCGACCACCATCGGCTCACGTTGGCCCTTGTTGCGGGCACATGCCTCGACCACCATCGGCACCTGCGCACCCTCGGTGTGGGATTTGCTTGTTTGGAAAAAGTGTCCCCGTTTCAGACATTTTAACGTCTACTGGTAGCATATCTGTAAAATCTCTAATGCTCTTTAGGGGGTGGTGGTCCGGCA
>NW_028323043.1:1959465-1964465 GCF_047325235.1 Durio zibethinus | reverse complement strand
TTCCCTCGACGACCATCGGCACACGCTGGGCCCTGGTGCGGCAGGTTGCCTCGAGCACCATCGGCACACGCTGGGCCCTGGTGCGGTCGGTTGCCTCGATCACCATCGGCACACGCTGGGCCCTGGTGCGGGCGGTTGCCTCGACCACCATCGGCACACGCTGGGCCCTGGTGCGGCAGGTTGCCTCGACCACCATCGGCACACGCTGGGCCCTGGTGCGGGCGCTTGCCTCGACCACCATCGGCACACGCTCGGCCCTGGTGCGGTCGGTTGCCTCGAGCACCATCGGCACACGCTGGGCCCTGGTGCGGCAGGTTGCCTCGAGCACCATCGGCACACGCTGGGCCCTGGTGCGGGCGGTTGCCTCGACCACCATCGGCACACGCTGGGCCCTGGTGCGGGCGCTTGCCTCGACCACCATCGGCACACGCTGGGCCCTGGTGCGGGCGCTTGCCTCGACCACCATCGGCACACGCTGGGCCCTGGTGCGGGCGCTTGCCTCGACCACCATCCGCACACGCTGGGCCCTGGTGCGGCAGGTTGCCTCGAGCACCATCGGCAGACGCTGGGCCCTGGTGCGGCAGGTTGCCTCGAGCACCATCGGCACACGCTGGGCCCTGGTGCGGGAACTTGCCTCGACCACCATCGGCACACGCTGGGCCCTGGTGCGGGAACTTGCCTCGACCACCATCGGCACACGCTGGGCCCTGGTGCGGCAGGTTGCCTCGATCACCATCGGCACATGCTGGGCCCTGGTGCGACAGGTTGCCTCGAGCACCATCGGCACACTATCGGCCCTGGTGCGGGCGGTTGCCTCGACCACCATCGGCACACGCTGGGCCCTGGTGCGGGCGCTTGCCTCGAGCACCATCGGCACACGCTGGGCCCTGGTGCGGGCGGTTGCCTCGAGCACCATCGGCACACGCTGGGCCCTGGTGGGTTTAGGCACATCTTCAAATTTCTGCCGTGCCAATGCCATTTTTATGGCTTGTAAATTCATACAATGGTCCCCTAAGCCTTCACGTGAAGTTTCGTTGGAGGATGACTCGTTTTCTATTTTTCACGATTTTCGAAACTTTTTGCGGTTCGGGATTTTTTAAAATTTTTTTATAAGGATTTTTGGCCCCAAATTTTGTAGGCATGATCCTTCTATTTTTGTTGGCATGCACAAAAAAATTCAGCTAAAAACTCGAAGTAGAGAAGATTTTGTGACCGTTTGAAAAAAGTGTCCCCATTTCAGACACTTTAACGGCTACTGGTAGCAAACCTGTAAAATCTCAAATGCTCTTTAAGGGGGTGTGAATTCTCAGAGGTTTGATGAGGGATAGGGGGCCAACACAAGGCCAAGTACCAGCACCCATCGCACATCATGTGCGCACACCCCCCCGGCCCCCCTCCCAATCGCCGGAACCCCAATGCCGCCGGTCAGGTTCTCCGGCGGTACTCCGGCGATGCTCCGGCGATGCTGTCCCGAGTGAAAAAAATGCGGCACCAGCACATGCTGGAGCCAAGCATGGGCACCGTGGCTCAAAATCGAACTTCGGCCAAGGCCTCGACCATCAATGGCACATGATGACGCATGGTGATGGCACATGCATCGACCATCATCGGCATAGGCTGCCCTTCGGTACGGGCACTTGCCTCGACCGCCATCGGCACAAGCTGGGCCCTGGTGTGGGTTGTTGCCTCGATCACCAGCGGCACATGCTGAGCCTTGGTGCGGGCGGTTGCCTCGAGCACCATCGGCAGACCCTGGGCCCTGGTGCGGCCGGTTGCCCCGATAACCATCGGCACACGCTGGGCCCTGGAGCGGCCGGTTGCCTCGATCACCATCGGCAAAAGCTGGGCCCTGGTGCGGGCGCTTGCCTCGACCACCATCGGCACACGCTGGGCACTGGTGCGGGCGCTTGCCTCGACCACCATCGGCACACGCTGGGCCCTGGGGCGTGCGGTTGCCTCGATCACCATCGGCACACGCTGGGCCCTGGTGCGGGCGGTTGCCCCCAGCACCATCGGCACACGTTGGGCCCTGGTGCGGGCGCTTGCCTCGACCACCATCGGCACACGCTGGGCCCTGGTGCGGGCGCTTGCCTCGACCACCATCGGCACACGCTGGGCCCTGGTGCTGCCGCTTGCCTCGACCACCATCGGCACACGCTGGGCCCTGGTGCGGTCGGTTGCCTCGAGCACCATCGGCACACGCTGGGCCCTGGTGCGGCAGGTTGCCTCGAGCACCATCGGCACACGCTGGGCCCTGGTGCGGCAGGTTGCCTCGAGCACCATCGGCACACGCTGGGCCCTGGTGCGGTCGGTTGCCTCGAGCACCATCGGCACACGCTGGGCCCTGGTGCGGGCGCTTGCCTCGACCACCATCGGCACACGCTGGGCCCTGGTGCGGCAGGTTCCCTCGACGACCATCGGCACACGCTGGGCCCTGGTGCGGCAGGTTGCCTCGAGCACCATCGGCACACGCTGGGCCCTGGTGCGGTCGGTTGCCTCGATCACCATCGGCACACGCTGGGCCCTGGTGCGGGCGGTTGCCTCGACCACCATCGGCACACGCTGGGCCCTGGTGCGGCAGCTTGCCTCGAGCACCATCGGCACACGCTCGGCCCTGGTGCGGTCGGTTGCCTCGAGCACCATCGGCACACGCTGGGCCCTGGTGCGGCAGGTTGCCTCGACCACCATCGGCAGCCTCGACCACCATCGGCACACGCTGGGCCCTGGTGCGGGCGCTTGCCTCGACCACCATCGGCACACGCTGGGCCCTGGTGCGGGCGCTTGCCTCGACCACCATCGGCACACGCTCCGCCCTGGTGCGGCAGGTTGCCTCGACCACCATCGGCACACGCTGGGCCCTGGTGCGGGCGGTTGCCTCGACCACCATCGGCACACGCTGGGCCCTGGTGCGGTCGGTTGCCTCGAGCACCATCGGCACACGCTGGGCCCTGGTGCGGGCGGTTGCCTCGAGCACCATCGGCACACGCTGGGCCCTGGTGGGTTTAGGCACATCTTCAAATTTCTGCCGTGCCAATGCCATTTTTATGGCTTGTAAATTCATACAATGGTCCCCTAAGCCTTCACGTGAAGTTTCATTGGAGGATGACTCGTTTTCTATTTTTCACGATTTTCGAAACTTTTTGCGGTTCGGGATTTTTTAAAATTTTTTTATAAGGATTTTTGGCCCCAAATTTTGTAGGCATGATCCTTCTATTTTTGTTGGCATGCACAAAAAAATTCAGCTAAAAACTCGAAGTAGAGAAGATTTTGTGACCGTTTGAAAAAAGTGTCCCCATTTCAGACACTTTAACGGCTACTGGTAGCAAACCTGTAAAATCTCAAATGCTCTTTAAGGGGGTGTGAATTCTCAGAGGTTTGATGAGGGATAGGGGGCCAACACAAGGCCAAGTACCAGCACCCATCGCACATCATGTGCGCACACCCCCCCGGCCCCCCTCCCAATCGTCGGAACCCCAATGCCGCCGGTCAGGTTCTCCGGCGGTACTCCGGCGATGCTCCGGCGATGCTGTCCCGAGTGAAAAAAATGCGGCACCAGCACATGCTGGAGCCAAGCATGGGCACCGTGGCTCAAAATCGAACTTCGGCCAAGGCCTCGACCATCAATGGCACATGATGACGCATGGTGATGGCACATGCATCGACCATCATCGGCATAGGCTGCCCTTCGGTACGGGCACTTGCCTCGACCGCCATCGGCACAAGCTGGGCCCTGGTGTGGGTTGTTGCCTCGATCACAATCGGCACATGCTGAGCCTTGGTGCGGGCGGTTGCCTCGAGCACCATCGGCAGACCCTGGGCCCTGGTGCGGCCGGTTGCCCCGATAACCATCGGCACACGCTGGGCCCTGGGGCGGGCGCTTGCCCCCAGCACCATCGGCACACGCTGGGCCCTGGTGCGGGCGCTTGCCCCCAGCACCATCGGCACACGCTGGGCCCTGGTACGGGCGGTTGCCCCGAACACCATCGGCACACGCCGGCCCTTGGTGCGGGCTCCTGGCTCGACCACCATCGGCACACGCTGGGCCCTGGTGCGGGCGGTTGCCTCGAACACCATCGGCACACGCCGGCCCTTGGTGCGGCCGGTTGCCTCGACCACCATCGGCACACGCTCGGCCTTGGTGAGGGCGCTTGCCTCGACCACCATCGGCACACGCTGCGCCCTGGTGCGGGCGCTTGCCTCGACCACCATCGGCACACGCTCGGCCTTGGTGCGGGCGCTTGCCTCGACCACCATCGGCACACGCTGGGCCCTGGTGCGGGCGGTTGCCTCGACCACCATCGGCACACGCTCGGCCTTGGTGAGGGCGCTTGCCTCGACCACCATCGGCACATGCTGGGCCCTGGTGCGGGCGCTTGCCTCGACCACCATCGGCACACGCTGGGCCCTGGTGCGGGCGGTTGCCTCGACCACCATCGGCACACGCTGGGCCCTGGTGCGGGCGGTTGCCTCGAACACCATCGGCACAAGCCGGCCCTTGGTGCGGGCGGTTGCCTCGAGCACCATCGGCACACGCTGGGCCCTGGTGCGGGCGGTTGCCTCGAGCACCATGGGCACACGCTGGCCCTTGGTGCGGGCTCTTGCCTCGACCACCATCAGCAGAAGATTGCCCCTACGTCGAACACCATCGATACATGCCGGGCCTTGGTGTGGGCACATGCCTCGAGCTGGTGCGGGCGGTTGCCTCGACCACCATCGGCTCACGTTGGCCCTTGTTGCGGGCACATGCCTCGACCACCATCGGCACCTGCGCACCCTCGGTGTGGGATTTGCTTGTTTGGAAAAAGTGTCCCCGTTTCAGACATTTTAACGTCTACTGGTAGCATATCTGTAAAATCTCTAATGCTCTTTAGGGGGTGGTGGTCCGGCACCCCCTCTCCCCCCCCCCACGGGGGGAGTAGGTGTGCGCGATGGGCCTCCCATTGCGTGCACCCCGGCCAACGTCCCTCGAACGAAATACAGGGCGTGCATGCCTTCCGGCG
>NW_028323043.1:1944465-1949465 GCF_047325235.1 Durio zibethinus | reverse complement strand
CACGCTGGGCCCTGGTGCGGGCGGTTGCCTCGACCACCATCGGCACACGCTGGGCCCTGGTGCGGCAGGTTGCCTCGACCACCATCGGCACACGCTGGGCCCTGGTGCGGGCGCTTGCCTCGACCACCATCGGCACACGCTCGGCCCTGGTGCGGTCGGTTGCCTCGAGCACCATCGGCACACGCTGGGCCCTGGTGCGGCAGGTTGCCTCGAGCACCATCGGCACACGCTGGGCCCTGGTGCGGGCGGTTGCCTCGACCACCATCGGCACACGCTGGGCCCTGGTGCGGGCGCTTGCCTCGACCACCATCGGCACACGCTGGGCCCTGGTGCGGGCGCTTGCCTCGACCACCATCGGCACACGCTGGGCCCTGGTGCGGGCGCTTGCCTCGACCACCATCCGCACACGCTGGGCCCTGGTGCGGCAGGTTGCCTCGAGCACCATCGGCAGACGCTGGGCCCTGGTGCGGCAGGTTGCCTCGAGCACCATCGGCACACGCTGGGCCCTGGTGCGGGAACTTGCCTCGACCACCATCGGCACACGCTGGGCCCTGGTGCGGGAACTTGCCTCGACCACCATCGGCACACGCTGGGCCCTGGTGCGGCAGGTTGCCTCGATCACCATCGGCACACGCTGGGCCCTGGTGCGACAGGTTGCCTCGAGCACCATCGGCACACTATCGGCCCTGGTGCGGGCGGTTGCCTCGACCACCATCGGCACACGCTGGGCCCTGGTGCGGGCGCTTGCCTCGAGCACCATCGGCACACGCTGGGCCCTGGTGCGGGCGGTTGCCTCGAGCACCATCGGCACACGCTGGGCCCTGGTGGGTTTAGGCACATCTTCAAATTTCTGCCGTGCCAATGCCATTTTTATGGCTTGTAAATTCATACAATGGTCCCCTAAGCCTTCACGTGAAGTTTCGTTGGAGGATGACTCGTTTTCTATTTTTCACGATTTTCGAAACTTTTTGCGGTTCGGGATTTTTTAAAATTTTTTTATAAGGATTTTTGGCCCCAAATTTTGTAGGCATGATCCTTCTATTTTTGTTGGCATGCACAAAAAAATTCAGCTAAAAACTCGAAGTAGAGAAGATTTTGTGACCGTTTGAAAAAAGTGTCCCCATTTCAGACACTTTAACGGCTACTGGTAGCAAACCTGTAAAATCTCAAATGCTCTTTAAGGGGGTGTGAATTCTCAGAGGTTTGATGAGGGATAGGGGGCCAACACAAGGCCAAGTACCAGCACCCATCGCACATCATGTGCGCACACCCCCCCGGCCCCCCTCCCAATCGCCGGAACCCCAATGCCGCCGGTCAGGTTCTCCGGCGGTACTCCGGCGATGCTCCGGCGATGCTGTCCCGAGTGAAAAAAATGCGGCACCAGCACATGCTGGAGCCAAGCATGGGCACCGTGGCTCAAAATCGAACTTCGGCCAAGGCCTCGACCATCAATGGCACATGATGACGCATGGTGATGGCACATGCATCGACCATCATCGGCATAGGCTGCCCTTCGGTACGGGCACTTGCCTCGACCGCCATCGGCACAAGCTGGGCCCTGGTGTGGGTTGTTGCCTCGATCACCAGCGGCACATGCTGAGCCTTGGTGCGGGCGGTTGCCTCGAGCACCATCGGCAGACCCTGGGCCCTGGTGCGGCCGGTTGCCCCGATAACCATCGGCACACGCTGGGCCCTGGAGCGGCCGGTTGCCTCGATCACCATCGGCAAAAGCTGGGCCCTGGTGCGGGCGCTTGCCTCGACCACCATCGGCACACGCTGGGCACTGGTGCGGGCGCTTGCCTCGACCACCATCGGCACACGCTGGGCCCTGGGGCGGGCGGTTGCCTCGATCACCATCGGCACACGCTGGGCCCTGGTGCGGGCGGTTGCCCCCAGCACCATCGGCACACGTTGGGCCCTGGTGCGGGCGCTTGCCTCGACCACCATCGGCACACGCTGGGCCCTGGTGCGGGCGCTTGCCTCGACCACCATCGGCACACGCTGGGCCCTGGTGCTGCCGCTTGCCTCGACCACCATCGGCACACGCTGGGCCCTGGTGCGGTCGGTTGCCTCGAGCACCATCGGCACACGCTGGGCCCTGGTGCGGGCGCTTGCCTCGACCACCATCGGCACACGCTGGGCCCTGGTGCGGCAGGTTGCCTCGAGCACCATCGGCACACGCTGGGCCCTGGTGCGGCAGGTTGCCTCGAGCACCATCGGCACACGCTGGGCCCTGGTGCGGTCGGTTGCCTCGAGCACCATCGGCACACGCTGGGCCCTGGTGCGGGCGCTTGCCTCGACCACCATCGGCACACGCTGGGCCCTGGTGCGGCAGGTTCCCTCGACGACCATCGGCACACGCTGGGCCCTGGTGCGGCAGGTTGCCTCGAGCACCATCGGCACACGCTGGGCCCTGGTGCGGTCGGTTGCCTCGATCACCATCGGTACACGCTGGGCCCTGGTGCGGGCGGTTGCCTCGACCACCATCGGCACACGCTGGGCCCTGGTGCGGCAGCTTGCCTCGAGCACCATCGGCACACGCTCGGCCCTGGTGCGGTCGGTTGCCTCGAGCACCATCGGCACACGCTGGGCCCTGGTGCGGCAGGTTGCCTCGACCACCATCGGCAGCCTCGACCACCATCGGCACACGCTGGGCCCTGGTGCGGGCGCTTGCCTCGACCACCATCGGCACACGCTGGGCCCTGGTGCGGGCGCTTGCCTCGACCACCATCGGCACACGCTCCGCCCTGGTGCGGCAGGTTGCCTCGACCACCATCGGCACACGCTGGGCCCTGGTGCGGGCGGTTGCCTCGACCACCATCGGCACACGCTGGGCCCTGGTGCGGTCGGTTGCCTCGAGCACCATCGGCACACGCTGGGCCCTGGTGCGGGCGGTTGCCTCGAGCACCATCGGCACACGCTGGGCCCTGGTGGGTTTAGGCACATCTTCAAATTTCTGCCGTGCCAATGCCATTTTTATGGCTTGTAAATTCATACAATGGTCCCCTAAGCCTTCACGTGAAGTTTCATTGGAGGATGACTCGTTTTCTATTTTTCACGATTTTCGAAACTTTTTGCGGTTCGGGATTTTTTAAAATTTTTTTATAAGGATTTTTGGCCCTAAATTTTGTAGGCATGATCCTTCTATTTTTGTTGGCATGCACAAAAAAATTCAGCTAAAAACTCGAAGTAGAGAAGATTTTGTGACCGTTTGAAAAAAGTGTCCCCATTTCAGACACTTTAACGGCTACTGGTAGCAAACCTGTAAAATCTCAAATGCTCTTTAAGGGGGTGTGAATTCTCAGAGGTTTGATGAGGGATAGGGGGCCAACACAAGGCCAAGTACCAGCACCCATCGCACATCATGTGCGCACACCCCCCCGGCCCCCCTCCCAATCGTCGGAACCCCAATGCCGCCGGTCAGGTTCTCCGGCGGTACTCCGGCGATGCTCCGGCGATGCTGTCCCGAGTGAAAAAAATGCGGCACCAGCACATGCTGGAGCCAAGCATGGGCACCGTGGCTCAAAATCGAACTTCGGCCAAGGCCTCGACCATCAATGGCACATGATGACGCATGGTGATGGCACATGCATCGACCATCATCGGCATAGGCTGCCCTTCGGTACGGGCACTTGCCTCGACCGCCATCGGCACAAGCTGGGCCCTGGTGTGGGTTGTTGCCTCGATCACAATCGGCACATGCTGAGCCTTGGTGCGGGCGGTTGCCTCGAGCACCATCGGCAGACCCTGGGCCCTGGTGCGGCCGGTTGCCCCGATAACCATCGGCACACGCTGGGCCCTGGGGCGGGCGCTTGCCCCCAGCACCATCGGCACACGCTGGGCCCTGGTGCGGGCGCTTGCCCCCAGCACCATCGGCACACGCTGGGCCCTGGTACGGGCGGTTGCCCCGAACACCATCGGCACACGCCGGCCCTTGGTGCGGGCTCCTGGCTCGACCACCATCGGCACACGCTGGGCCCTGGTGCGGGCGGTTGCCTCGAACACCATCGGCACACGCCGGCCCTTGGTGCGGCCGGTTGCCTCGACCACCATCGGCACACGCTCGGCCTTGGTGAGGGCGCTTGCCTCGACCACCATCGGCACACGCTGCGCCCTGGTGCGGGCGCTTGCCTCGACCACCATCGGCACACGCTCGGCCTTGGTGCGGGCGCTTGCCTCGACCACCATCGGCACACGCTGGGCCCTGGTGCGGGCGGTTGCCTCGACCACCATCGGCACACGCTCGGCCTTGGTGAGGGCGCTTGCCTCGACCACCATCGGCACATGCTGGGCCCTGGTGCGGGCGCTTGCCTCGACCACCATCGGCACACGCTGGGCCCTGGTGCGGGCGGTTGCCTCGACCACCATCGGCACACGCTGGGCCCTGGTGCGGGCGGTTGCCTCGAACACCATCGGCACAAGCCGGCCCTTGGTGCGGGCGGTTGCCTCGAGCACCATCGGCACACGCTGGGCCCTGGTGCGGGCGGTTGCCTCGAGCACCATGGGCACACGCTGGCCCTTGGTGCGGGCTCTTGCCTCGACCACCATCAGCAGAAGATTGCCCCTACGTCGAACACCATCGATACATGCCGGGCCTTGGTGTGGGCACATGCCTCGAGCTGGTGCGGGCGGTTGCCTCGACCACCATCGGCTCACGTTGGCCCTTGTTGCGGGCACATGCCTCGACCACCATCGGCACCTGCGCACCCTCGGTGTGGGATTTGCTTGTTTGGAAAAAGTGTCCCCGTTTCAGACATTTTAACGTCTACTGGTAGCATATCTGTAAAATCTCTAATGCTCTTTAGGGGGTGGTGGTCCGGCACCCCCTCTCCCCCCCCCCACGGGGGGAGTAGGTGTGCGCGATGGGCCTCCCATTGCGTGCACCCCGGCCAACGTCCCTCGAACGAAATACAGGGCGTGCATGCCTTCCGGCGATTTTTGTCCGGCGACTGGTTGCTCCGGTGACCGGCAGGCGCCCATGGCCTCGATCGGTTGGCTTG
>NW_028323043.1:1929465-1934465 GCF_047325235.1 Durio zibethinus | reverse complement strand
GCTTGCCTCGACCACCATCGGCACACGCTCGGCCCTGGTGCGGTCGGTTGCCTCGAGCACCATCGGCACACGCTGGGCCCTGGTGCGGCAGGTTGCCTCGAGCACCATCGGCACACGCTGGGCCCTAGTGCGGGCGGTTGCCTCGACCACCATCGGCACACGCTGGGCCCTGGTGCGGGCGCTTGCCTCGACCACCATCGGCACACGCTGGGCCCTGGTGCGGGCGCTTGCCTCGACCACCATCGGCACACGCTGGGCCCTGGTGCGGGCGCTTGCCTCGACCACCATCCGCACACGCTGGGCCCTGGTGCGGCAGGTTGCCTCGAGCACCATCGGCAGACGCTGGGCCCTGGTGCGGCAGGTTGCCTCGAGCACCATCGGCACACGCTGGGCCCTGGTGCGGGAACTTGCCTCGACCACCATCGGCACACGCTGGGCCCTGGTGCGGGAACTTGCCTCGACCACCATCGGCACACGCTGGGCCCTGGTGCGGCAGCTTGCCTCGATCACCATCGGCACACGCTGGGCCCTGGTGCGACAGGTTGCCTCGAGCACCATCGGCACACTATCGGCCCTGGTGCGGGCGGTTGCCTCGACCACCATTGGCACACGCTGGGCCCTGGTGCGGGCGCTTGCCTCGAGCACCATCGGCACACGCTGGGCCCTGGTGCGGGCGGTTGCCTCGAGCACCATCGGCACACGCTGGGCCCTGGTGGGTTTAGGCACATCTTCAAATTTCTGCCGTGCCAATGCCATTTTTATGGCTTGTAAATTCATACAATGGTCCCCTAAGCCTTCACGTGAAGTTTCGTTGGAGGATGACTCGTTTTCTATTTTTCACGATTTTCGAAACTTTTTGCGGTTCGGGATTTTTTAAAATTTTTTTATAAGGATTTTTGGCCCCAAATTTTGTAGGCATGATCCTTCTATTTTTGTTGGCATGCACAAAAAAATTCAGCTAAAAACTCGAAGTAGAGAAGATTTTGTGACCGTTTGAAAAAAGTGTCCCCATTTCAGACACTTTAACGGCTACTGGTAGCAAACCTGTAAAATCTCAAATGCTCTTTAAGGGGGTGTGAATTCTCAGAGGTTTGATGAGGGATAGGGGGCCAACACAAGGCCAAGTACCAGCACCCATCGTACATCATGTGCGCACACCCCCCCGGCCCCCCTCCCAATCGCCGGAACCCCAATGCCGCCGGTCAGGTTCTCCGGCGGTACTCCGGCGATGCTCCGGCGATGCTGTCCCGAGTGAAAAAAATGCGGCACCAGCACATGCTGGAGCCAAGCATGGGCACCGTGGCTCAAAATCGAACTTCGGCCAAGGCCTCGACCATCAATGGCACATGATGACGCATGGTGATGGCACATGCATCGACCATCATCGGCATAGGCTGCCCTTCGGTACGGGCACTTGCCTCGACCGCCATCGGCACAAGCTGGGCCCTGGTGTGGGTTGTTGCCTCGATCACCAGCGGCACATGCTGAGCCTTGGTGCGGGCGGTTGCCTCGAGCACCATCGGCAGACCCTGGGCCCTGGTGCGGCCGGTTGCCCCGATAACCATCGGCACACGCTGGGCCCTGGAGCGGCCGGTTGCCTCGATCACCATCGGCAAAAGCTGGGCCCTGGTGCGGGCGCTTGCCTCGACCACCATCGGCACACGCTGGGCACTGGTGCGGGCGCTTGCCTCGACCACCATCGGCACACGCTGGGCCCTGGGGCGGGCGGTTGCCTCGATCACCATCGGCACACGCTGGGCCCTGGTGCGGGCGGTTGCCCCCAGCACCATCGGCACACGTTGGGCCCTGGTGCGGGCGCTTGCCTCGACCACCATCGGCACACGCTGGGCCCTGGTGCGGGCGCTTGCCTCGACCACCATCGGCACACGCTGGGCCCTGGTGCGGTCGGTTGCCTCGACCACCATCGGCACACGCTGGGCCCTGGTGCGGGCGCTTGCCTCGACCACCATCGGCACACGCTGGGCCCTGGTGCGGCAGGTTGCCTCGAGCACCATCGGCACACGCTGGGCCCTGGTGCGGCAGGTTGCCTCGAGCACCATCGGCACACGCTGGGCCCTGGTGCGGTCGGTTGCCTCGAGCACCATCGGCACACGCTGGGCCCTGGTGCGGGCGCTTGCCTCGACCACCATCGGCACACGCTGGGCCCTGGTGCGGCAGGTTCCCTCGACGACCATCGGCACACGCTGGGCCCTGGTGCGGCAGGTTGCCTCGAGCACCATCGGCACACGCTGGGCCCTGGTGCGGTCGGTTGCCTCGATCACCATCGGCACACGCTGGGCCCTGGTGCGGGCGGTTGCCTCGACCACCATCGGCACACGCTGGGCCCTGGTGCGGCAGCTTGCCTCGAGCACCATCGGCACACGCTCGGCCCTGGTGCGGTCGGTTGCCTCGAGCACCATCGGCACACGCTGGGCCCTGGTGCGGCAGGTTGCCTCGACCACCATCGGCAGCCTCGACCACCATCGGCACACGCTGGGCCCTGGTGCGGGCGCTTGCCTCGACCACCATCGGCACACGCTGGGCCCTGGTGCGGGCGCTTGCCTCGACCACCATCGGCACACGCTCCGCCCTGGTGCGGCAGGTTGCCTCGACCACCATCGGCACACGCTGGGCCCTGGTGCGGGCGGTTGCCTCGACCACCATCGGCACACGCTGGGCCCTGGTGCGGTCGGTTGCCTCGAGCACCATCGGCACACGCTGGGCCCTGGTGCGGGCGGTTGCCTCGAGCACCATCGGCACACGCTGGGCCCTGGTGGGTTTAGGCACATCTTCAAATTTCTGCCGTGCCAATGCCATTTTTATGGCTTGTAAATTCATACAATGGTCCCCTAAGCCTTCACGTGAAGTTTCATTGGAGGATGACTCGTTTTCTATTTTTCACGATTTTCGAAACTTTTTGCGGTTCGGGATTTTTTAAAATTTTTTTATAAGGATTTTTGGCCCCAAATTTTGTAGGCATGATCCTTCTATTTTTGTTGGCATGCACAAAAAAATTCAGCTAAAAACTCGAAGTAGAGAAGATTTTGTGACCGTTTGAAAAAAGTGTCCCCATTTCAGACACTTTAACGGCTACTGGTAGCAAACCTGTAAAATCTCAAATGCTCTTTAAGGGGGTGTGAATTCTCAGAGGTTTGATGAGGGATAGGGGGCCAACACAAGGCCAAGTACCAGCACCCATCGCACATCATGTGCGCACACCCCCCCGGCCCCCCTCCCAATCGTCGGAACCCCAATGCCGCCGGTCAGGTTCTCCGGCGGTACTCCGGCGATGCTCCGGCGATGCTGTCCCGAGTGAAAAAAATGCGGCACCAGCACATGCTGGAGCCAAGCATGGGCACCGTGGCTCAAAATCGAACTTCGGCCAAGGCCTCGACCATCAATGGCACATGATGACGCATGGTGATGGCACATGCATCGACCATCATCGGCATAGGCTGCCCTTCGGTACGGGCACTTGCCTCGACCGCCATCGGCACAAGCTGGGCCCTGGTGTGGGTTGTTGCCTCGATCACAATCGGCACATGCTGAGCCTTGGTGCGGGCGGTTGCCTCGAGCACCATCGGCAGACCCTGGGCCCTGGTGCGGCCGGTTGCCCCGATAACCATCGGCACACGCTGGGCCCTGGGGCGGGCGCTTGCCCCCAGCACCATCGGCACACGCTGGGCCCTGGTGCGGGCGCTTGCCCCCAGCACCATCGGCACACGCTGGGCCCTGGTACGGGCGGTTGCCCCGAACACCATCGGCACACGCCGGCCCTTGGTGCGGGCTCCTGGCTCGACCACCATCGGCACACGCTGGGCCCTGGTGCGGGCGGTTGCCTCGAACACCATCGGCACACGCCGGCCCTTGGTGCGGCCGGTTGCCTCGACCACCATCGGCACACGCTCGGCCTTGGTGAGGGCGCTTGCCTCGACCACCATCGGCACACGCTGCGCCCTGGTGCGGGCGCTTGCCTCGACCACCATCGGCACACGCTCGGCCTTGGTGCGGGCGCTTGCCTCGACCACCATCGGCACACGCTGGGCCCTGGTGCGGGCGGTTGCCTCGACCACCATCGGCACACGCTCGGCCTTGGTGAGGGCGCTTGCCTCGACCACCATCGGCACATGCTGGGCCCTGGTGCGGGCGCTTGCCTCGACCACCATCGGCACACGCTGGGCCCTGGTGCGGGCGGTTGCCTCGACCACCATTGGCACACGCTGGGCCCTGGTGCGGGCGGTTGCCTCGAACACCATCGGCACACGCTGGGCCCTGGTGCGGGCGGTTGCCTCGACCACCATCGGCACACGCTGGGCCCTGGTGCGGGCGGTTGCCTCGAACACCATCGGCACAAGCCGGCCCTTGGTGCGGGCGGTTGCCTCGAGCACCATCGGCACACGCTGGGCCCTGGTGCGGGCGGTTGCCTCGAGCACCATGGGCACACGCTGGCCCTTGGTGCGGGCTCTTGCCTCGACCACCATCAGCAGAAGATTGCCCCTACGTCGAACACCATCGATACATGCCGGGCCTTGGTGTGGGCACATGCCTCGAGCTGGTGCGGGCGGTTGCCTCGACCACCATCGGCTCACGTTGGCCCTTGTTGCGGGCACATGCCTCGACCACCATCGGCACCTGCGCACCCTCGGTGTGGGATTTGCTTGTTTGGAAAAAGTGTCCCCGTTTCAGACATTTTAACGTCTACTGGTAGCATATCTGTAAAATCTCTAATGCTCTTTAGGGGGTGGTGGTCCGGCACCCCCTCTCCCCCCCCCCACGGGGGGAGTAGGTGTGCGCGATGGGCCTCCCATTGCGTGCACCCCGGCCAACGTCCCTCGAACGAAATACAGGGCGTGCATGCCTTCCGGCGATTTTTGTCCGGCGACTGGTTGCTCCGGTGACCGGCAGGCGCCCATGGCCTCGATCGGTTGGCTTGCATGCAAAAAAAGGGAGCCGAGCTCCAGCCCGTGCACGCGGCGGATGCTGCCCTAGACCCCAGACCA
>NW_028323043.1:1914465-1919465 GCF_047325235.1 Durio zibethinus | reverse complement strand
ACACGCTCGGCCCTGGTGCGGTCGGTTGCCTCGAGCACCATCGGCACACGCTGGGCCCTGGTGCGGCAGGTTGCCTCGAGCACCATCGGCACACGCTGGGCCCTGGTGCGGGCGGTTGCCTCGACCACCATCGGCACACGCTGGGCCCTGGTGCGGGCGCTTGCCTCGACCACCATCGGCACACGCTGGGCCCTGGTGCGGGCGCTTGCCTCGACCACCATCGGCACACGCTGGGCCCTGGTGCGGGCGCTTGCCTCGACCACCATCCGCACACGCTGGGCCCTGGTGCGGCAGGTTGCCTCGAGCACCATCGGCAGACGCTGGGCCCTGGTGCGGCAGGTTGCCTCGAGCACCATCGGCACACGCTGGGCCCTGGTGCGGGAACTTGCCTCGACCACCATCGGCACACGCTGGGCCCTGGTGCGGGAACTTGCCTCGGCAGGTTGCCTCGAGCACCATCGGCACACGCTGGGCCCTGGTGCGGGCGGTTGCCTCGACCACCATCGGCACACGCTGGGCCCTGGTGCGGGCGCTTGCCTCGACCACCATCGGCACACGCTGGGCCCTGGTGCGGGCGGTTGCCTCGACCACCATCGGCACACGCTGGGCCCTGGTGCGGGCGCTTGCCTCGACCACCATCCGCACACGCTGGGCCCTGGTGCGGCAGGTTGCCTCGAGCACCATCGGCAGACGCTGGGCCCTGGTGCGGCAGGTTGCCTCGAGCACCATCGGCACACGCTGGGCCCTGGTGCGGGAACTTGCCTCGACCACCATCGGCACACGCTGGGCCCTGGTGCGGGAACTTGCCTCGACCACCATCGGCACACGCTGGGCCCTGGTGCGGCAGGTTGCCTCGATCACCATCGGCACACGCTGGGCCCTGGTGCGACAGGTTGCCTCGAGCACCATCGGCACACTATCGGCCCTGGTGCGGGCGGTTGCCTCGACCACCATCGGCACACGCTGGGCCCTGGTGCGGGCGCTTGCCTCGAGCACCATCGGCACACGCTGGGCCCTGGTGCGGGCGGTTGCCTCGAGCACCATCGGCACACGCTGGGCCCTGGTGGGTTTAGGCACATCTTCAAATTTCTGCCGTGCCAATGCCATTTTTATGGCTTGTAAATTCATACAATGGTCCCCTAAGCCTTCACGTGAAGTTTCGTTGGAGGATGACTCGTTTTCTATTTTTCACGATTTTCGAAACTTTTTGCGGTTCGGGATTTTTTAAAATTTTTTTATAAGGATTTTTGGCCCCAAATTTTGTAGGCATGATCCTTCTATTTTTGTTGGCATGCACAAAAAAATTCAGCTAAAAACTCGAAGTAGAGAAGATTTTGTGACCGTTTGAAAAAAGTGTCCCCATTTCAGACACTTTAACGGCTACTGGTAGCAAACCTGTAAAATCTCAAATGCTCTTTAAGGGGGTGTGAATTCTCAGAGGTTTGATGAGGGATAGGGGGCCAACACAAGGCCAAGTACCAGCACCCATCGCACATCATGTGCGCACACCCCCCCGGCCCCCCTCCCAATCGCCGGAACCCCAATGCCGCCGGTCAGGTTCTCCGGCGGTACTCCGGCGATGCTCCGGCGATGCTGTCCCGAGTGAAAAAAATGCGGCACCAGCACATGCTGGAGCCAAGCATGGGCACCGTGGCTCAAAATCGAACTTCGGCCAAGGCCTCGACCATCAATGGCACATGATGACGCATGGTGATGGCACATGCATCGACCATCATCGGCATAGGCTGCCCTTCGGTACGGGCACTTGCCTCGACCGCCATCGGCACAAGCTGGGCCCTGGTGTGGGTTGTTGCCTCGATCACCAGCGGCACATGCTGAGCCTTGGTGCGGGCGGTTGCCTCGAGCACCATCGGCAGACCCTGGGCCCTGGTGCGGCCGGTTGCCCCGATAACCATCGGCACACGCTGGGCCCTGGAGCGGCCGGTTGCCTCGATCACCATCGGCAAAAGCTGGGCCCTGGTGCGGGCGCTTGCCTCGACCACCATCGGCACACGCTGGGCACTGGTGCGGGCGCTTGCCTCGACCACCATCGGCACACGCTGGGCCCTGGTGCGGCAGGTTGCCTCGACCACCATCGGCACACGCTGGGCCCTGGTGCGGGCGCTTGCCTCGACCACCATCGGCACACGCTCGGCCCTGGTGCGGTCGGTTGCCTCGAGCACCATCGGCACACGCTGGGCCCTGGTGCGGCAGGTTGCCTCGAGCACCATCGGCACACGCTGGGCCCTGGTGCGGGCGGTTGCCTCGACCACCATCGGCACACGCTGGGCCCTGGTGCGGGCGCTTGCCTCGACCACCATCGGCACACGCTGGGCCCTGGTGCGGGCGCTTGCCTCGACCACCATCGGCACACGCTGGGCCCTGGTGCGGGCGCTTGCCTCGACCACCATCCGCACACGCTGGGCCCTGGTGCGGCAGGTTGCCTCGAGCACCATCGGCAGACGCTGGGCCCTGGTGCGGCAGGTTGCCTCGAGCACCATCGGCACACGCTGGGCCCTGGTGCGGGAACTTGCCTCGACCACCATCGGCACACGCTGGGCCCTGGTGCGGGAACTTGCCTCGACCACCATCGGCACACGCTGGGCCCTGGTGCGGCAGGTTGCCTCGATCACCATCGGCACACGCTGGGCCCTGGTGCGACAGGTTGCCTCGAGCACCATCGGCACACTATCGGCCCTGGTGCGGGCGGTTGCCTCGACCACCATCGGCACACGCTGGGCCCTGGTGCGGGCGCTTGCCTCGAGCACCATCGGCACACGCTGGGCCCTGGTGCGGGCGGTTGCCTCGAGCACCATCGGCACACGCTGGGCCCTGGTGGGTTTAGGCACATCTTCAAATTTCTGCCGTGCCAATGCCATTTTTATGGCTTGTAAATTCATACAATGGTCCCCTAAGCCTTCACGTGAAGTTTCGTTGGAGGATGACTCGTTTTCTATTTTTCACGATTTTCGAAACTTTTTGCGGTTCGGGATTTTTTAAAATTTTTTTATAAGGATTTTTGGCCCCAAATTTTGTAGGCATGATCCTTCTATTTTTGTTGGCATGCACAAAAAAATTCAGCTAAAAACTCGAAGTAGAGAAGATTTTGTGACCGTTTGAAAAAAGTGTCCCCATTTCAGACACTTAAACGGCTACTGGTAGCAAACCTGTAAAATCTCAAATGCTCTTTAAGGGGGTGTGAATTCTCAGAGGTTTGATGAGGGATAGGGGGCCAACACAAGGCCAAGTACCAGCACCCATCGCACATCATGTGCGCACACCCCCCCGGCCCCCCTCCCAATCGCCGGAACCCCAATGCCGCCGGTCAGGTTCTCCGGCGGTACTCCGGCGATGCTCCGGCGATGCTGTCCCGAGTGAAAAAAATGCGGCACCAGCACATGCTGGAGCCAAGCATGGGCACCGTGGCTCAAAATCGAACTTCGGCCAAGGCCTCGACCATCAATGGCACATGATGACGCATGGTGATGGCACATGCATCGACCATCATCGGCATAGGCTGCCCTTCGGTACGGGCACTTGCCTCGACCGCCATCGGCACAAGCTGGGCCCTGGTGTGGGTTGTTGCCTCGATCACCAGCGGCACATGCTGAGCCTTGGTGCGGGCGGTTGCCTCGAGCACCATCGGCAGACCCTGGGCCCTGGTGCGGCCGGTTGCCCCGATAACCATCGGCACACGCTGGGCCCTGGAGCGGCCGGTTGCCTCGATCACCATCGGCAAAAGCTGGGCCCTGGTGCGGGCCCTTGCCTCGACCACCATCGGCACACGCTGGGCACTGGTGCGGGCGCTTGCCTCGACCACCATCGGCACACGCTGGGCCCTGGGGCGGGCGGTTGCCTCGATCACCATCGGCACACGCTGGGCCCTGGTGCGGGCGGTTGCCCCCAGCACCATCGGCACACGTTGGGCCCTGGTGCGGGCGCTTGCCTCGACCACCATCGGCACACGCTGGGCCCTGGTGCGGGCGCTTGCCTCGACCACCATCGGCACACGCTGGGCCCTGGTGCTGCCGCTTGCCTCGACCACCATCGGCACACGCTGGGCCCTGGTGCGGTCGGTTGCCTCGAGCACCATCGGCACACGCTGGGCCCTGGTGCGGGCGCTTGCCTCGACCACCATCGGCACACGCTGGGCCCTGGTGCGGCAGGTTGCCTCGAGCACCATCGGCACACGCTGGGCCCTGGTGCGGCAGGTTGCCTCGAGCACCATCGGCACACGCTGGGCCCTGGTGCGGTCGGTTGCCTCGAGCACCATCGGCACACGCTGGGCCCGAGCACCATCGGCACACGCTGGGCCCTGGTGCGGGCGCTTGCCTCGACCACCATCGGCACACGCTGGGCCCTGGTGCGGCAGGTTCCCTCGACGACCATCGGCACACGCTGGGCCCTGGTGCGGCAGGTTGCCTCGAGCACCATCGGCACACGCTGGGCCCTGGTGCGGTCGGTTGCCTCGATCACCATCGGCACACGCTGGGCCCTGGTGCGGGCGGTTGCCTCGACCACCATCGGCACACGCTGGGCCCTGGTGCGGCAGCTTGCCTCGAGCACCATCGGCACACGCTCGGCCCTGGTGCGGTCGGTTGCCTCGAGCACCATCGGCACACGCTGGGCCCTGGTGCGGCAGGTTGCCTCGACCACCATCGGCAGCCTCGACCACCATCGGCACACGCTGGGCCCTGGTGCGGGCGCTTGCCTCGACCACCATCGGCACACGCTGGGCCCTGGTGCGGGCGCTTGCCTCGACCACCATCGGCACACGCTCCGCCCTGGTGCGGCAGGTTGCCTCGACCACCATCGGCACACGCTGGGCCCTGGTGCGGGCGGTTGCCTCGACCACCATCGGCACACGCTGGGCCCTGGTGCGGTCGGTTGCCTCGAGCACCATCGGCACACGCTGGGCCCTGGTGCGGGCGGTTGCCTCGAGCACCATCGGCACACGCTGGGCCCTGGTGGGTTTAGGCACATCTTCAAATTTCTGCCGT
>NW_028323043.1:1899465-1904465 GCF_047325235.1 Durio zibethinus | reverse complement strand
CGTGATCCTTCTATTTTTGTTGGCATGCACAAAAAAATTCAGCTAAAAACTCGAACCGGAGAAGATTTCGTGACTGTTTGAAAAAAGTGTCCCCGTTTCAGACACTTTAACGGCTACTGGCAGCAAACCTGTAAAATCTCAAACGCTCTTTAAGGGGGTGTGAGTTCTCAGAGGTTTGATGAGGGATAGGGGGCCAACACAAGGGCCAAGCACCAGCACCCATCGCACGTCATGTGCGCACACCCCCCCGGCCCCCCTCCCAATCGCCGGAACCCCAATGCCGCCGGTCAGGTTCTCCGGCGGTACTCCGGCGATGCTCCGGCGATGCTGTCCCGAGTGAAAAAAATGCGGCACCAGCACATGCTGGAGCCAAGCATGGGCACCGTGGCTCAAAATCGAACTTCGGCCAAGGCCTCGACCATCAATGGCACATGATGACGCATGGTGATGGCACATGCATCGACCATCATCGGCATAGGCTGCCCTTCGGTACGGGCACTTGCCTCGACCGCCATCGGCACAAGCTGGGCCCTGGTGTGGGTTGTTGCCTCGATCACCAGCGGCACATGCTGAGCCTTGGTGCGGGCGGTTGCCTCGAGCACCATCGGCAGACCCTGGGCCCTGGTGCGGCCGGTTGCCCCGATAACCATCGGCACACGCTGGGCCCTGGAGCGGCCGGTTGCCTCGATCACCATCGGCAAAAGCTGGGCCCTGGTGCGGGCGCTTGCCTCGACCACCATCGGCACACGCTGGGCACTGGTGCGGGCGCTTGCCTCGACCACCATCGGCACACGCTGGGCCCTGGGGCGGGCGGTTGCCTCGATCACCATCGGCACACGATGGGCCCTGGTGCGGGCGGTTGCCCCCAGCACCATCGGCACACGTTGGGCCCTGGTGCGGGCGCTTGCCTCGACCACCATCGGCACACGCTGGGCCCTGGTGCGGGCGCTTGCCTCGACCACCATCGGCACACGCTGGGCCCTGGTGCGGCCGCTTGCCTCGACCACCATCGGCACACGCTGGGCCCTGGTGCGGTCGGTTGCCTCGAGCACCATCGGCACACGCTGGGCCCTGGTGCGGGCGCTTGCCTCGACCACCATCGGCACACGCTGGGCCCTGGTGCGGGCGCTTGCCTCGACCACCATCGGCACACGCTGGGCCCTGGTGCGGCAGGTTGCCTCGAGCACCATCGGCACACGCTGGGCCCTGGTGCGGTCGGTTGCCTCGAGCACCATCGGCACACGCTGGGCCCTGGTGCGGGCGCTTGCCTCGACCACCATCGGCACACGCTGGGCCCTGGTGCGGCAGGTTCCCTCGACGACCATCGGCACACGCTGGGCCCTGGTGCGGCAGGTTGCCTCGAGCACCATCGGCACACGCTGGGCCCTGGTGCGGGCGGTTGCCTCGACCACCATCGGCACACGCTGGGCCCTGGTGCGGCAGCTTGGTGCTCGGCACACGCTCGGCCCTGGTGCGGTCGGTTGCCTCGAGCACCATCGGCACACGCTGGGCCCTGGTGCGGCAGGTTGCCTCGACCACCATCGGCAGCCTCGACCACCATCGGCACACGCTGGGCCCTCGTGCGGGCGCTTGCCTCGACCACCATCGGCACACGCTGGGCCCTGGTGCGGGCGCTTGCCTCGACCACCATCGGCACACGCTCCGCCCTGGTGCGGCAGGTTGCCTCGACCACCATCGGCACACGCTGGGCCCTGGTGCGGGCGGTTGCCTCGACCACCATCGGCACACGCTGGGCCCTGGTGCGGTCGGTTGCCTCGAGCACCATCGGCACACGCTGGGCCCTGGTGCGGGCGCTTGCTTCGACCACCATCGGCACACGCTGGGCCCTGGTGCGGCAGGTTCCCTCGACGACCATCGGCACACGCTGGGCCCTGGTGCGGCAGGTTGCCTCGAGCACCATCGGCACACGCTGGGCCCTGGTGCGGTCGGTTGCCTCGATCACCATCGGCACACGCTGGGCCCTGGTGCGGGCGGTTGCCTCGACCACCATCGGCACACGCTGGGCCCTGGTGCGGCAGGTTGCCTCGACCACCATCGGCACACGCTGGGCCCTGGTGCGGGCGCTTGCCTCGACCACCATCGGCACACGCTCGGCCCTGGTGCGGTCGGTTGCCTCGAGCACCATCGGCACACGCTGGGCCCTGGTGCGGCAGGTTGCCTCGAGCACCATCGGCACACGCTGGGCCCTGGTGCGGGCGGTTGCCTCGACCACCATCGGCACACGCTGGGCCCTGGTGCGGGCGCTTGCCTCGACCACCATCGGCACACGCTGGGCCCTGGTGCGGGCGCTTGCCTCGACCACCATCGGCACACGCTGGGCCCTGGTGCGGGCGCTTGCCTCGACCACCATCCGCACACGCTGGGCCCTGGTGCGGCAGGTTGCCTCGAGCACCATCGGCAGACGCTGGGCCCTGGTGCGGCAGGTTGCCTCGAGCACCATCGGCACACGCTGGGCCCTGGTGCGGGAACTTGCCTCGACCACCATCGGCACACGCTGGGCCCTGGTGCGGGAACTTGCCTCGACCACCATCGGCACACGCTGGGCCCTGGTGCGGCAGGTTGCCTCGATCACCATCGGCACACGCTGGGCCCTGGTGCGACAGGTTGCCTCGAGCACCATCGGCACACTATCGGCCCTGGTGCGGGCGGTTGCCTCGACCACCATCGGCACACGCTGGGCCCTGGTGCGGGCGCTTGCCTCGAGCACCATCGGCACACGCTGGGCCCTGGTGCGGGCGGTTGCCTCGAGCACCATCGGCACACGCTGGGCCCTGGTGGGTTTAGGCACATCTTCAAATTTCTGCCGTGCCAATGCCATTTTTATGGCTTGTAAATTCATACAATGGTCCCCTAAGCCTTCACGTGAAGTTTCGTTGGAGGATGACTCGTTTTCTATTTTTCACGATTTTCGAAACTTTTTGCGGTTCGGGATTTTTTAAAATTTTTTTATAAGGATTTTTGGCCCCAAATTTTGTAGGCATGATCCTTCTATTTTTGTTGGCATGCACAAAAAAATTCAGCTAAAAACTCGAAGTAGAGAAGATTTTGTGACCGTTTGAAAAAAGTGTCCCCATTTCAGACACTTTAACGGCTACTGGTAGCAAACCTGTAAAATCTCAAATGCTCTTTAAGGGGGTGTGAATTCTCAGAGGTTTGATGAGGGATAGGGGGCCAACACAAGGCCAAGTACCAGCACCCATCGCACATCATGTGCGCACACCCCCCCGGCCCCCCTCCCAATCGCCGGAACCCCAATGCCGCCGGTCAGGTTCTCCGGCGGTACTCCGGCGATGCTCCGGCGATGCTGTCCCGAGTGAAAAAAATGCGGCACCAGCACATGCTGGAGCCAAGCATGGGCACCGTGGCTCAAAATCGAACTTCGGCCAAGGCCTCGACCATCAATGGCACATGATGACGCATGGTGATGGCACATGCATCGACCATCATCGGCATAGGCTGCCCTTCGGTACGGGCACTTGCCTCGACCACCATCGGCACAAGCTGGGCCCTGGTGTGGGTTGTTGCCTCGATCACCAGCGGCACATGCTGAGCATTGGTGCGGGCGGTTGCCTCGAGCACCATCGGCAGACCCTGGGCCCTGGTGCGGCCGGTTGCCCCGATAACCATCGGCACACGCTGGGCCCTGGAGCGGCCGGTTGCCTCGATCACCATCGGCAAAAGCTGGGCCCTGGTGCGGGCGCTTGCCTCGACCACCATCGGCACACGCTGGGCACTGGTGCGGGCGCTTGCCTCGACCACCATCGGCACACGCTGGGCCCTGGGGCGGGCGGTTGCCTCGATCACCATCGGCACACGCTGGGCCCTGGTGCGGGCGGTTGCCCCCAGCACCATCGGCACACGTTGGGCCCTGGTGCGGGCGCTTGCCTCGACCACCATCGGCACACGCTGGGCCCTGGTGCGGGCGCTTGCCTCGACCACCATCGGCACACGCTGGGCCCTGGTGCTGCCGCTTGCCTCGACCACCATCGGCACACGCTGGGCCCTGGTGCGGTCGGTTGCCTCGAGCACCATCGGCACACGCTGGGCCCTGGTGCGGCAGGTTGCCTCGAGCACCATCGGCACACGCTGGGCCCTGGTGCGGCAGGTTGCCTCGAGCACCATCGGCACACGCTGGGCCCTGGTGCGGTCGGTTGCCTCGAGCACCATCGGCACACGCTGGGCCCTGGTGCGGGCGCTTGCCTCGACCACCATCGGCACACGCTGGGCCCTGGTGCGGCAGGTTCCCTCGACGACCATCGGCACACGCTGGGCCCTGGTGCGGCAGGTTGCCTCGAGCACCATCGGCACACGCTGGGCCCTGGTGCGGTCGGTTGCCTCGATCACCATCGGCACACGCTGGGCCCTGGTGCGGGCGGTTGCCTCGACCACCATCGGCACACGCTGGGCCCTGGTGCGGCAGCTTGCCTCGAGCACCATCGGCACACGCTCGGCCCTGGTGCGGTCGGTTGCCTCGAGCACCATCGGCACACGCTGGGCCCTGGTGCGGCAGGTTGCCTCGACCACCATCGGCAGCCTCGACCACCATCGGCACACGCTGGGCCCTGGTGCGGGCGCTTGCCTCGACCACCATCGGCACACGCTGGGCCCTGGTGCGGGCGCTTGCCTCGACCACCATCGGCACACGCTCCGCCCTGGTGCGGCAGGTTGCCTCGACCACCATCGGCACACGCTGGGCCCTGGTGCGGGCGGTTGCCTCGACCACCATCGGCACACGCTGGGCCCTGGTGCGGTCGGTTGCCTCGAGCACCATCGGCACACGCTGGGCCCTGGTGCGGGCGGTTGCCTCGAGCACCATCGGCACACGCTGGGCCCTGGTGGGTTTAGGCACATCTTCAAATTTCTGCCGTGCCAATGCCATTTTTATGGCTTGTAAATTCATACAATGGTCCCCTAAGCCTTCACGTGAAGTTTCATTGGAGGATGACTCGTTTTCTATTTTTCACGATTTTCGAAACTTT
>NW_028323043.1:1884465-1889465 GCF_047325235.1 Durio zibethinus | reverse complement strand
GCTACTGGCAGCAAACCTGTAAAATCTCAAACGCTCTTTAAGGGGGTGTGAGTTCTCAGAGGTTTGATGAGGGATAGGGGGCCAACACAAGGGCCAAGCACCAGCACCCATCGCACGTCATGTGCGCACACCCCCCCGGCCCCCCTCCCAATCGCCGGAACCCCAATGCCGCCGGTCAGGTTCTCCGGCGGTACTCCGGCGATGCTCCGGCGATGCTGTCCCGAGTGAAAAAAATGCGGCACCAGCACATGCTGGAGCCAAGCATGGGCACCGTGGCTCAAAATCGAACTTCGGCCAAGGCCTCGACCATCAATGGCACATGATGACGCATGGTGATGGCACATGCATCGACCATCATCGGCATAGGCTGCCCTTCGGTACGGGCACTTGCCTCGACCGCCATCGGCACAAGCTGGGCCCTGGTGTGGGTTGTTGCCTCGATCACCAGCGGCACATGCTGAGCCTTGGTGCGGGCGGTTGCCTCGAGCACCATCGGCAGACCCTGGGCCCTGGTGCGGCCGGTTGCCCCGATAACCATCGGCACACGCTGGGCCCTGGAGCGGCCGGTTGCCTCGATCACCATCGGCAAAAGCTGGGCCCTGGTGCGGGCGCTTGCCTCGACCACCATCGGCACACGCTGGGCACTGGTGCGGGCGCTTGCCTCGACCACCATCGGCACACGCTGGGCCCTGGGGCGGGCGGTTGCCTCGATCACCATCGGCACACGATGGGCCCTGGTGCGGGCGGTTGCCCCCAGCACCATCGGCACACGTTGGGCCCTGGTGCGGGCGCTTGCCTCGACCACCATCGGCACACGCTGGGCCCTGGTGCGGGCGCTTGCCTCGACCACCATCGGCACACGCTGGGCCCTGGTGCGGCCGCTTGCCTCGACCACCATCGGCACACGCTGGGCCCTGGTGCGGTCGGTTGCCTCGAGCACCATCGGCACACGCTGGGCCCTGGTGCGGGCGCTTGCCTCGACCACCATCGGCACACGCTGGGCCCTGGTGCGGGCGCTTGCCTCGACCACCATCGGCACACGCTGGGCCCTGGTGCGGCAGGTTGCCTCGAGCACCATCGGCACACGCTGGGCCCTGGTGCGGTCGGTTGCCTCGAGCACCATCGGCACACGCTGGGCCCTGGTGCGGGCGCTTGCCTCGACCACCATCGGCACACGCTGGGCCCTGGTGCGGCAGGTTCCCTCGACGACCATCGGCACACGCTGGGCCCTGGTGCGGCAGGTTGCCTCGAGCACCATCGGCACACGCTGGGCCCTGGTGCGGGCGGTTGCCTCGACCACCATCGGCACACGCTGGGCCCTGGTGCGGCAGCTTGGTGCTCGGCACACGCTCGGCCCTGGTGCGGTCGGTTGCCTCGAGCACCATCGGCACACGCTGGGCCCTGGTGCGGCAGGTTGCCTCGACCACCATCGGCAGCCTCGACCACCATCGGCACACGCTGGGCCCTGGTGCGGGCGCTTGCCTCGACCACCATCGGCACACGCTGGGCCCTGGTGCGGGCGCTTGCCTCGACCACCATCGGCACACGCTCCGCCCTGGTGCGGCAGGTTGCCTCGACCACCATCGGCACACGCTGGGCCCTGGTGCGGGCGGTTGCCTCGACCACCATCGGCACACGCTGGGCCCTGGTGCGGTCGGTTGCCTCGAGCACCATCGGCACACGCTGGGCCCTGGTGCGGGCGCTTGCCTCGACCACCATCGGCACACGCTGGGCCCTGGTGCGGCAGGTTCCCTCGACGACCATCGGCACACGCTGGGCCCTGGTGCGGCAGGTTGCCTCGAGCACCATCGGCACACGCTGGGCCCTGGTGCGGTCGGTTGCCTCGATCACCATCGGCACACGCTGGGCCCTGGTGCGGGCGGTTGCCTCGACCACCATCGGCACACGCTGGGCCCTGGTGCGGCAGGTTGCCTCGACCACCATCGGCACACGCTGGGCCCTGGTGCGGGCGCTTGCCTCGACCACCATCGGCACACGCTCGGCCCTGGTGCGGTCGGTTGCCTCGAGCACCATCGGCACACGCTGGGCCCTGGTGCGGCAGGTTGCCTCGAGCACCATCGGCACACGCTGGGCCCTGGTGCGGGCGGTTGCCTCGACCACCATCGGCACACGCTGGGCCCTGGTGCGGGCGCTTGCCTCGACCACCATCGGCACACGCTGGGCCCTGGTGCGGGCGCTTGCCTCGACCACCATCGGCACACGCTGGGCCCTGGTGCGGGCGCTTGCCTCGACCACCATCCGCACACGCTGGGCCCTGGTGCGGCAGGTTGCCTCGAGCACCATCGGCAGACGCTGGGCCCTGGTGCGGCAGGTTGCCTCGAGCACCATCGGCACACGCTGGGCCCTGGTGCGGGAACTTGCCTCGACCACCATCGGCACACGCTGGGCCCTGGTGCGGGAACTTGCCTCGACCACCATCGGCACACGCTGGGCCCTGGTGCGGCAGGTTGCCTCGATCACCATCGGCACACGCTGGGCCCTGGTGCGACAGGTTGCCTCGAGCACCATCGGCACACTATCGGCCCTGGTGCGGGCGGTTGCCTCGACCACCATCGGCACACGCTGGGCCCTGGTGCGGGCGCTTGCCTCGAGCACCATCGGCACACGCTGGGCCCTGGTGCGGGCGGTTGCCTCGAGCACCATCGGCACACGCTGGGCCCTGGTGGGTTTAGGCACATCTTCAAATTTCTGCCGTGCCAATGCCATTTTTATGGCTTGTAAATTCATACAATGGTCCCCTAAGCCTTCACGTGAAGTTTCGTTGGAGGATGACTCGTTTTCTATTTTTCACGATTTTCGAAACTTTTTGCGGTTCGGGATTTTTTAAAATTTTTTTATAAGGATTTTTGGCCCCAAATTTTGTAGGCATGATCCTTCTATTTTTGTTGGCATGCACAAAAAAATTCAGCTAAAAACTCGAAGTAGAGAAGATTTTGTGACCGTTTGAAAAAAGTGTCCCCATTTCAGACACTTTAACGGCTACTGGTAGCAAACCTGTAAAATCTCAAATGCTCTTTAAGGGGGTGTGAATTCTCAGAGGTTTGATGAGGGATAGGGGGCCAACACAAGGCCAAGTACCAGCACCCATCGCACATCATGTGCGCACACCCCCCCGGCCCCCCTCCCAATCGCCGGAACCCCAATGCCGCCGGTCAGGTTCTCCGGCGGTACTCCGGCGATGCTCCGGCGATGCTGTCCCGAGTGAAAAAAATGCGGCACCAGCACATGCTGGAGCCAAGCATGGGCACCGTGGCTCAAAATCGAACTTCGGCCAAGGCCTCGACCATCAATGGCACATGATGACGCATGGTGATGGCACATGCATCGACCATCATCGGCATAGGCTGCCCTTCGGTACGGGCACTTGCCTCGACCGCCATCGGCACAAGCTGGGCCCTGGTGTGGGTTGTTGCCTCGATCACCAGCGGCACATGCTGAGCCTTGGTGCGGGCGGTTGCCTCGAGCACCATCGGCAGACCCTGGGCCCTGGTGCGGCCGGTTGCCCCGATAACCATCGGCACACGCTGGGCCCTGGAGCGGCCGGTTGCCTCGATCACCATCGGCAAAAGCTGGGCCCTGGTGCGGGCGCTTGCCTCGACCACCATCGGCACACGCTGGGCACTGGTGCGGGCGCTTGCCTCGACCACCATCGGCACACGCTGGGCCCTGGGGCGGGCGGTTGCCTCGATCACCATCGGCACACGCTGGGCCCTGGTGCGGGCGGTTGCCCCCAGCACCATCGGCACACGTTGGGCCCTGGTGCGGGCGCTTGCCTCGACCACCATCGGCACACGCTGGGCCCTGGTGCGGGCGCTTGCCTCGACCACCATCGGCACACGCTGGGCCCTGGTGCTGCCGCTTGCCTCGACCACCATCGGCACACGCTGGGCCCTGGTGCGGTCGGTTGCCTCGAGCACCATCGGCACACGCTGGGCCCTGGTGCGGGCGCTTGCCTCGACCACCATCGGCACACGCTGGGCCCTGGTGCGGCAGGTTGCCTCGAGCACCATCGGCACACGCTGGGCCCTGGTGCGGCAGGTTGCCTCGAGCACCATCGGCACACGCTGGGCCCTGGTGCGGTCGGTTGCCTCGAGCACCATCGGCACACGCTGGGCCCTGGTGCGGGCGCTTGCCTCGACCACCATCGGCACACGCTGGGCCCTGGTGCGGCAGGTTCCCTCGACGACCATCGGCACACGCTGGGCCCTGGTGCGGCAGGTTGCCTCGAGCACCATCGGCACACGCTGGGCCCTGGTGCGGTCGGTTGCCTCGATCACCATCGGCACACGCTGGGCCCTGGTGCGGGCGGTTGCCTCGACCACCATCGGCACACGCTGGGCCCTGGTGCGGCAGCTTGCCTCGAGCACCATCGGCACACGCTCGGCCCTGGTGCGGTCGGTTGCCTCGAGCACCATCGGCACACGCTGGGCCCTGGTGCGGCAGGTTGCCTCGACCACCATCGGCAGCCTCGACCACCATCGGCACACGCTGGGCCCTGGTGCGGGCGCTTGCCTCGACCACCATCGGCACACGCTGGGCCCTGGTGCGGGCGCTTGCCTCGACCACCATCGGCACACGCTCCGCCCTGGTGCGGCAGGTTGCCTCGACCACCATCGGCACACGCTGGGCCCTGGTGCGGGCGGTTGCCTCGACCACCATCGGCACACGCTGGGCCCTGGTGCGGTCGGTTGCCTCGAGCACCATCGGCACACGCTGGGCCCTGGTGCGGGCGGTTGCCTCGAGCACCATCGGCACACGCTGGGCCCTGGTGGGTTTAGGCACATCTTCAAATTTCTGCCGTGCCAATGCCATTTTTATGGCTTGTAAATTCATACAATGGTCCCCTAAGCCTTCACGTGAAGTTTCATTGGAGGATGACTCGTTTTCTATTTTTCACGATTTTCGAAACTTTTTGCGGTTCGGGATTTTTTAAAATTTTTTTATAAGGATTTTTGGCCCCAAATTTTGTAGGCATGATC
>NW_028323043.1:1869465-1874465 GCF_047325235.1 Durio zibethinus | reverse complement strand
CCATCGCACATCATGTGCGCACACCCCCCCGGCCCCCCTCCCAATCGTCGGAACCCCAATGCCGCCGGTCAGGTTCTCCGGCGGTACTCCGGCGATGCTCCGGCGATGCTGTCCCGAGTGAAAAAAATGCAGCACCAGCACATGCTGGAGCCAAGCATGTACACCGTGGCTCAAAATCGAACTTCGGCCAAGGCCTCGACCATCAATGGCACATGATGACGCATGGTGATGGCACATGCATCGACCATCATCGGCATAGGCTGCCCTTCGGTACGGGCACTTACCTCGACCGCCATCGGCACAAGCTAGGCCCTGGTGTGGGTTGTTGCCTCGATCACCATCGGCACATGCTGAGCCTTGGTGCGGGCGGTTGCCTCGAGCACCATCGGCAGACCCTGGGCCCTAGTGCGGCCGGTTGCCCCGATAACCATCGGCACACGCTGGGCCCTGGAGCGGGCGGTTGCCTCGATCACCATCGGCACAAGCTGGGCCCTGGTGCGGGCGCTTGCCTCGACCACCATCGGCACACGCTGGGCACTGGTGCGGGCGGTTGCCTCGACCACCATCGGCACACGCTGGGCCCTGGTGCGGGCGCTTGCCTCGACCACCATCGGCACACGCTGGGCCCTGGTGCGGGCGCTTGCCTCGACCACCATCGGCACACGCTGGGCCCTGGTGCGGGCGCTTGCCTCGACCACCATCGGCACACGCTGGGCCCTGGTGCGGTCGGTTGCCTCGAGCAGCATCGGCACACGCTGGGCCCTGGTGCGGGCGGTTGCCTCGATCACCATCGGCACACGCTGGGCCCTGGTGCGACAGGTTGCCTCGAGCACCATCGGCACACGCTCGGCCCTGGTGCGGGCGGTTGCCTCGACCACCATCGGCACACGCTGGGCGCTGGTGCGGTCGGTTGCCTCGACCACCATCGGCACACGCTGGGCCCTGGTGCGGGCGGTTGCCTCGAGCACCATCGGCACACGCTGGGCCCTGGTGCGGGCGGTTGCCTCGACCACCATCGGCACATGCTGGGCCCTGGTGCGGGCGGTTGCCTCGACCACCATCGGCACACGCTGGGCCCTGGTGCGGCAGGTTGGCTCGAGCACCATCGGCACACGCTGGGCCCTGGTGCGGGCGGTTGCCTCGAGCACCATCGGCACACGCTGGGCCCTGGTGCGGGCGGTTGCCTCGAGCACCATCGGCACACGCTGGGCCCTGGTGCGGGCGCTTGCCTCGAGCACCATCGGCACACGCTGGGCCATGGTGCGGGCGGGTGCCTCGAGCACCATCGGCACACACCAGGGCCCTGGTGCGGGCGCTTGCCTCGACCACCATCGGCACACGCTGGGCACTCGTGCGGGCGGTTGCCTCGAGCACCATCGGCACACGCTGGGCCCTGGTGCGGGCGGTAGCCTCGAGCACCATCGGCACACGCTGGGCCCTGGTGCGGGCGCTTGCCTCGACCACCATCGGCACACGCTGGGCACTCGTGCGGGCGGTTGCCTCGAGCACCATCGGCACACGCTGGGCCCTGGTGCGGGCGGTTGCCTCGAGCACCATCGGCACACGCTGGGCCCTGGTGTGGGCGGTAGCCTCGATCACCATCGGCACACGTTGGGCCCTGGTGCGGGCGGTTGCCCCCACCACCATCGGCACACGTTGGGCCCTGGTGCGGGCGCTTGCCTCGACCACCATCGGCACACGCTGGGCCCTGGTGCGGGCGCTTGCCTCGACCACCATCGGCACACGCTGGGCCCTGGTGCGGCAGGTTGCCTCGACCACCATCGGCACACGCTGGGCCCTGGTACGGCAGGTTGCCTCGAGCACCATCGGCACACGCTGGGCCCTGGTGCGGGCGGTTGCGTCGATCACCATCGGCACACGCTGGGCCCTGGTGCGGGCACTTGCCTCGACCACCATCGACACACACTGGGCCCTGGTGCGGGCGGTTGCCTCGACCACCATCGGCACACGCTGGGCCCTGGTGCGGCAGGTTGCCTCGACCACCATCGGCACACGCTGGGCCCTGGTGCGGGCGCTTACCTCGACCACCATCGGCACACGCTGGGCCCTGGTGCGGCAGGTTGCCTCGAGCACCATCGGCACACGCTGGGCCCTGGTGCGGGCGCTTGCCTCGACCACCATCGGCACACGCTGGGCCCTGGTGCGGTCGGTTGCCTCGAGCACCATCGGCACACGCTGGGCCCTGGTGCGGGCGCTTGCCTCGACCACCATCGGCACACGCTGGGCCCTGGTGCGGGCGCTTGCCTCGACCACACGCTGGGCCCTGGTGCGGGCGCTTGCCTCGACCACACGCTGGGCCCTGGTGCGGCAGGTTGCCTCGAGCACCATCGGCACACGCTGGGCCCTGGTGCGGGCGCTTGCCTCGACCACCATCGGCACACGCTGGGCCCTGGTGCGGCAGCTTGCCTCGAGCACCATCGGCACACGCTGGGCCCTGGTGCGGTCGGTTGCTTCGAGCACCATCGGTACACGCTGGGCCCTGGTGCGGGCGGTTGCCTCGATCACCATCGGCACACGCTGGGCCCTGGTGCGACAGGTTGCCTCGAGCACCATCGGCACACGCTGGGCCCTGGTGCGGGCGGTTGCCTCGAGCACCATCGGCACACGCTGGGCGCTGGTGCGGTCGGTTACCTCGAGCACCATCGGCACACGCTGGGCCCTGGTGCACCATCGGCACACGCTGGGCCCTGGTGCGGGCGGTTGCCTCGAGCACCATCGGCACACGCTGGGCCCTGGTGCGGGCGGTTGCCTCGACCACCATCGGCACACGCTGGGCGCTGGTGCGGGCGGTTGCCTCGACCACCATCGGCACACGCTGGGCCCTGGTGCGGCAGGTTGCCTCTGGTGCGGGCGGGTGCCTCGAGCACCATCGGCACACGCTGGGCCCTGGTGCGGGCGGTTGCCTCGAGCACCATCGGCACACGCTGGGCCCTGGTGGGTTTAGGCACATCTTCAAATTTCTGCCGTGCCAATGCCATTTTTATGGCTTGTAAATTCATACAACGGTCCCCTAAGCCTTCACGTGAAGTTTCGTTGGAAGATGACTCGTTTTCTATTTTTCACGATTTTCGAAACTTTTTGCGGTTCGGGATTTTTTAAAATTTTTTTATAAGGATTTTTGGCCCCAAATTTTGTAGGCGTGATCCTTCTATTTTTGTTGGCATGCACAAAAAAATTCAGCTAAAAACTCGAAGTGGAGAAGATTTTGTGACCGTTTGAAAAAAGTGTCCCCATTTCAGACACTTTAACGGCTACTGGTAGCAAACCTGTAAAATCTCAAATGCTCTTTAAGGGGGTGTGAATTCTCAGAGGTTTGATGAGGGATAGGGGGCCAACACAAGGCCAAGTACCAGCACCCATCGCACATCATGTGCGCACACCCCCCCGGCCCCCCTCCCAATCGCCGGAACCCCAATGCCGCCGGTCAGGTTCTCCGGCGGTGCTCCGGCGATGCTCCGGCGATGCTGTCCCGAGTGAAAAAAATGCGGCACCAGTACATGCTGGAGCCAGGCATGTGCACCGTGGCTCAAAATCGAACTTCGGCCAAGGCCTCGACCATCAATGGCACATGATGACGCATGGTGATGGCACATGCATCGACCATCATCGGCATAGGCTGCCCTTCGGTACGGGCACTTGCCTCGACCGCCATGGGCACAAGCTGGGCCCTGGTGTGGGTTGTTGCCTCGATCACAATCGGCACATGCTGAGCCTTGGTGCGGGCGGTTGCCTCGAGCACCATCGGCAGACCCTGGGCCCTGGTGCGGCCGGTTGCCCCGACCACCATCGGCACACGCTGGGCCCTGGTGCGGGCGCTTGCCCCGACCAGCATCGGCACACGCTGGGCCCTGGGGCGGGCGGTTGCCCCCAGCACCATCGGCACACGCTGGGCCCTGGTGCGGGCGGTTCCCTCGACCACCATCGGCACACGTTGGGCCCTGGTGCGGGCGGTTGCCCCCAGCACCATCGGCACACGCTGGGCCCTGGTGCGGGCGCTTGCCCCCAGCACCATCGGCACACGCAGGGCCCTGGTGCGGGCGGTTGCCCCGAACACCATCGGCACAAGCCGGCCCTTGGTGCGGGCTCTTGGCTCGACCACCATCGGCACACGCTGGGCCCTGGTGCGGGCGGTTGCCTCGAACACCATCGGCACACGCCGGCCCTTGGTGCGGCCGGTTGCCTCGACCACCATCGGCACACGCTCGGCCTTGGTGGGGGCGCTTGCCTCGACCACCATCGGCACACGCTGGGCCCTGGTGCGGGCGCTTGCCTCGACCACCATCGGCACACGCTCGGCCTTGGTGCGGGCGCTTGCCTCGACCACCATCGGCACACGCTGGGCCCTGGTGCGGGCGCTTGCCTCGACCACCATCGGCACAAGTCGGCCCTTGGTGCGGGCGGTTGCCTCGAGCACCATCGGCACACGCTGGGCCCTGGTGCGGGCGGTTGCCTCGAGCACCATGGGCACACGCTGGCCCTTGGTGCGGGCTCTTGCCTCGACCACCATCAGCAGAAGATGGCCCCTACGTCGAACACCATCGATACATGCCGGGCCTTGGTGTGGGCACATGCCTCGAGCTGGTGCGGGCGGTTGCCTCGACCACCATCGGCTCGCGTTGGCCCTTGTTGCGGGCACATGCCTCGACCACCATCGGCACCTGCGCACCCTCGGTGTGGGATTTGCTTGTTTGGAAAAAGTGTCCCCGTTTCAGACATTTTAACGTCTACTGGTAGCATATCTGTAAAATCTCTAATGCTCTTTAGGGGGTGGTGGTCCGGCACCCCCTCTCCCCCCCCCCCCACGGGGGGAGTAGGTGTGCGCGATGGGCCTCCCATTGCGTGCACCCCGGCCAACGTCCCTCGAACGAAATACAGGGCGTGCATGCCTTCCGGCGATTTTTGTCCGGCGACTGGTTGCTCCGGTGACCGGCAGGCGCCCATGGCCTCGATCAGCCCGTGCACGCGGCGGATGCTGCCCT
>NW_028323043.1:1856965-1859465 GCF_047325235.1 Durio zibethinus | reverse complement strand
ACCATCGACACACACTGGGCCCTGGTGCGGGCGGTTGCCTCGACCACCATCGGCACACGCTGGGCCCTGGTGCGGCAGGTTGCCTCGACCACCATCGGCACACGCTGGGCCCTGGTGCGGGCGCTTACCTCGACCACCATCGGCACACGCTGGGCCCTGGTGCGGCAGGTTGCCTCGAGCACCATCGGCACACGCTGGGCCCTGGTGCGGGCGCTTGCCTCGACCACCATCGGCACACGCTGGGCCCTGGTGCGGTCGGTTGCCTCGAGCACCATCGGCACACGCTGGGCCCTGGTGCGGGCGCTTGCCTCGACCACCATCGGCACACGCTGGGCCCTGGTGCGGGCGCTTGCCTCGACCACACGCTGGGCCCTGGTGCGGGCGCTTGCCTCGACCACACGCTGGGCCCTGGTGCGGCAGGTTGCCTCGAGCACCATCGGCACACGCTGGGCCCTGGTGCGGGCGCTTGCCTCGACCACCATCGGCACACGCTGGGCCCTGGTGCGGCAGCTTGCCTCGAGCACCATCGGCACACGCTGGGCCCTGGTGCGGTCGGTTGCTTCGAGCACCATCGGTACACGCTGGGCCCTGGTGCGGGCGGTTGCCTCGATCACCATCGGCACACGCTGGGCCCTGGTGCGACAGGTTGCCTCGAGCACCATCGGCACACGCTGGGCCCTGGTGCGGGCGGTTGCCTCGAGCACCATCGGCACACGCTGGGCGCTGGTGCGGTCGGTTACCTCGAGCACCATCGGCACACGCTGGGCCCTGGTGCGGGCGGTTGCCTCGAGCACCATCGGCACACGCTGGGCCCTGGTGCGGGCGGTTGCCTCGACCACCATCGGCACACGCTGGGCGCTGGTGCGGGCGGTTGCCTCGACCACCATCGGCACACGCTGGGCCCTGGTGCGGCAGGTTGCCTCTGGTGCGGGCGGGTGCCTCGAGCACCATCGGCACACGCTGGGCCCTGGTGCGGGCGGTTGCCTCGAGCACCATCGGCACACGCTGGGCCCTGGTGGGTTTAGGCACATCTTCAAATTTCTGCCGTGCCAATGCCATTTTTATGGCTTGTAAATTCATACAACGGTCCCCTAAGCCTTCACGTGAAGTTTCGTTGGAAGATGACTCGTTTTCTATTTTTCACGATTTTCGAAACTTTTTGCGGTTCGGGATTTTTTAAAATTTTTTTATAAGGATTTTTGGCCCCAAATTTTGTAGGCGTGATCCTTCTATTTTTGTTGGCATGCACAAAAAAATTCAGCTAAAAACTCGAAGTGGAGAAGATTTTGTGACCGTTTGAAAAAAGTGTCCCCATTTCAGACACTTTAACGGCTACTGGTAGCAAACCTGTAAAATCTCAAATGCTCTTTAAGGGGGTGTGAATTCTCAGAGGTTTGATGAGGGATAGGGGGCCAACACAAGGCCAAGTACCAGCACCCATCGCACATCATGTGCGCACACCCCCCCGGCCCCCCTCCCAATCGCCGGAACCCCAATGCCGCCGGTCAGGTTCTCCGGCGGTGCTCCGGCGATGCTCCGGCGATGCTGTCCCGAGTGAAAAAAATGCGGCACCAGTACATGCTGGAGCCAGGCATGTGCACCGTGGCTCAAAATCGAACTTCGGCCAAGGCCTCGACCATCAATGGCACATGATGACGCATGGTGATGGCACATGCATCGACCATCATCGGCATAGGCTGCCCTTCGGTACGGGCACTTGCCTCGACCGCCATGGGCACAAGCTGGGCCCTGGTGTGGGTTGTTGCCTCGATCACAATCGGCACATGCTGAGCCTTGGTGCGGGCGGTTGCCTCGAGCACCATCGGCAGACCCTGGGCCCTGGTGCGGCCGGTTGCCCCGACCACCATCGGCACACGCTGGGCCCTGGTGCGGGCGCTTGCCCCGACCAGCATCGGCACACGCTGGGCCCTGGGGCGGGCGGTTGCCCCCAGCACCATCGGCACACGCTGGGCCCTGGTGCGGGCGGTTCCCTCGACCACCATCGGCACACGTTGGGCCCTGGTGCGGGCGGTTGCCCCCAGCACCATCGGCACACGCTGGGCCCTGGTGCGGGCGCTTGCCCCCAGCACCATCGGCACACGCAGGGCCCTGGTGCGGGCGGTTGCCCCGAACACCATCGGCACAAGCCGGCCCTTGGTGCGGGCTCTTGGCTCGACCACCATCGGCACACGCTGGGCCCTGGTGCGGGCGGTTGCCTCGAACACCATCGGCACACGCCGGCCCTTGGTGCGGCCGGTTGCCTCGACCACCATCGGCACACGCTCGGCCTTGGTGGGGGCGCTTGCCTCGACCACCATCGGCACACGCTGGGCCCTGGTGCGGGCGCTTGCCTCGACCACCATCGGCACACGCTCGGCCTTGGTGCGGGCGCTTGCCTCGACCACCATCGGCACACGCTGGGCCCTGGTGCGGGCGCTTGCCTCGACCACCATCGGCACAAGTCGGCCCTTGGTGCGGGCGGTTGCCTCGAGCACCATCG
>NW_028323043.1:1844465-1846965 GCF_047325235.1 Durio zibethinus | reverse complement strand
TGCGGGCGGTTGCCTCGAGCACCATCGGCACACGCTGGGCCCTGGTGCGGGCGGTAGCCTCGAGCACCATCGGCACACGCTGGGCCCTGGTGCGGGCGCTTGCCTCGACCACCATCGGCACACGCTGGGCACTCGTGCGGGCGGTTGCCTCGAGCACCATCGGCACACGCTGGGCCCTGGTGCGGGCGGTTGCCTCGAGCACCATCGGCACACGCTGGGCCCTGGTGTGGGCGGTAGCCTCGATCACCATCGGCACACGTTGGGCCCTGGTGCGGGCGGTTGCCCCCACCACCATCGGCACACGTTGGGCCCTGGTGCGGGCGCTTGCCTCGACCACCATCGGCACACGCTGGGCCCTGGTGCGGGCGCTTGCCTCGACCACCATCGGCACACGCTGGGCCCTGGTGCGGCAGGTTGCCTCGACCACCATCGGCACACGCTGGGCCCTGGTACGGCAGGTTGCCTCGAGCACCATCGGCACACGCTGGGCCCTGGTGCGGGCGGTTGCGTCGATCACCATCGGCACACGCTGGGCCCTGGTGCGGGCACTTGCCTCGACCACCATCGACACACACTGGGCCCTGGTGCGGGCGGTTGCCTCGACCACCATCGGCACACGCTGGGCCCTGGTGCGGCAGGTTGCCTCGACCACCATCGGCACACGCTGGGCCCTGGTGCGGGCGCTTACCTCGACCACCATCGGCACACGCTGGGCCCTGGTGCGGCAGGTTGCCTCGAGCACCATCGGCACACGCTGGGCCCTGGTGCGGGCGCTTGCCTCGACCACCATCGGCACACGCTGGGCCCTGGTGCGGTCGGTTGCCTCGAGCACCATCGGCACACGCTGGGCCCTGGTGCGGGCGCTTGCCTCGACCACCATCGGCACACGCTGGGCCCTGGTGCGGGCGCTTGCCTCGACCACACGCTGGGCCCTGGTGCGGGCGCTTGCCTCGACCACACGCTGGGCCCTGGTGCGGCAGGTTGCCTCGAGCACCATCGGCACACGCTGGGCCCTGGTGCGGGCGCTTGCCTCGACCACCATCGGCACACGCTGGGCCCTGGTGCGGCAGCTTGCCTCGAGCACCATCGGCACACGCTGGGCCCTGGTGCGGTCGGTTGCTTCGAGCACCATCGGTACACGCTGGGCCCTGGTGCGGGCGGTTGCCTCGATCACCATCGGCACACGCTGGGCCCTGGTGCGACAGGTTGCCTCGAGCACCATCGGCACACGCTGGGCCCTGGTGCGGGCGGTTGCCTCGAGCACCATCGGCACACGCTGGGCGCTGGTGCGGTCGGTTACCTCGAGCACCATCGGCACACGCTGGGCCCTGGTGCACCATCGGCACACGCTGGGCCCTGGTGCGGGCGGTTGCCTCGAGCACCATCGGCACACGCTGGGCCCTGGTGCGGGCGGTTGCCTCGACCACCATCGGCACACGCTGGGCGCTGGTGCGGGCGGTTGCCTCGACCACCATCGGCACACGCTGGGCCCTGGTGCGGCAGGTTGCCTCTGGTGCGGGCGGGTGCCTCGAGCACCATCGGCACACGCTGGGCCCTGGTGCGGGCGGTTGCCTCGAGCACCATCGGCACACGCTGGGCCCTGGTGGGTTTAGGCACATCTTCAAATTTCTGCCGTGCCAATGCCATTTTTATGGCTTGTAAATTCATACAACGGTCCCCTAAGCCTTCACGTGAAGTTTCGTTGGAAGATGACTCGTTTTCTATTTTTCACGATTTTCGAAACTTTTTGCGGTTCGGGATTTTTTAAAATTTTTTTATAAGGATTTTTGGCCCCAAATTTTGTAGGCGTGATCCTTCTATTTTTGTTGGCATGCACAAAAAAATTCAGCTAAAAACTCGAAGTGGAGAAGATTTTGTGACCGTTTGAAAAAAGTGTCCCCATTTCAGACACTTTAACGGCTACTGGTAGCAAACCTGTAAAATCTCAAATGCTCTTTAAGGGGGTGTGAATTCTCAGAGGTTTGATGAGGGATAGGGGGCCAACACAAGGCCAAGTACCAGCACCCATCGCACATCATGTGCGCACACCCCCCCGGCCCCCCTCCCAATCGCCGGAACCCCAATGCCGCCGGTCAGGTTCTCCGGCGGTGCTCCGGCGATGCTCCGGCGATGCTGTCCCGAGTGAAAAAAATGCGGCACCAGTACATGCTGGAGCCAGGCATGTGCACCGTGGCTCAAAATCGAACTTCGGCCAAGGCCTCGACCATCAATGGCACATGATGACGCATGGTGATGGCACATGCATCGACCATCATCGGCATAGGCTGCCCTTCGGTACGGGCACTTGCCTCGACCGCCATGGGCACAAGCTGGGCCCTGGTGTGGGTTGTTGCCTCGATCACAATCGGCACATGCTGAGCCTTGGTGCGGGCGGTTGCCTCGAGCACCATCGGCAGACCCTGGGCCCTGGTGCGGCCGGTTGCCCCGACCACCATCGGCACACGCTGGGCCCTGGTGCGGGCGCTTGCCCCGACCAGCA
>NW_028323043.1:1831965-1834465 GCF_047325235.1 Durio zibethinus | reverse complement strand
GTGCGGGCGGTTGCCTCGACCACCATCGGCACACGCTGGGCGCTGGTGCGGTCGGTTGCCTCGACCACCATCGGCACACGCTGGGCCCTGGTGCGGGCGGTTGCCTCGAGCACCATCGGCACACGCTGGGCCCTGGTGCGGGCGGTTGCCTCGACCACCATCGGCACATGCTGGGCCCTGGTGCGGGCGGTTGCCTCGACCACCATCGGCACACGCTGGGCCCTGGTGCGGCAGGTTGGCTCGAGCACCATCGGCACACGCTGGGCCCTGGTGCGGGCGGTTGCCTCGAGCACCATCGGCACACGCTGGGCCCTGGTGCGGGCGGTTGCCTCGAGCACCATCGGCACACGCTGGGCCCTGGTGCGGGCGCTTGCCTCGAGCACCATCGGCACACGCTGGGCCATGGTGCGGGCGGGTGCCTCGAGCACCATCGGCACACACCAGGGCCCTGGTGCGGGCGCTTGCCTCGACCACCATCGGCACACGCTGGGCACTCGTGCGGGCGGTTGCCTCGAGCACCATCGGCACACGCTGGGCCCTGGTGCGGGCGGTAGCCTCGAGCACCATCGGCACACGCTGGGCCCTGGTGCGGGCGCTTGCCTCGACCACCATCGGCACACGCTGGGCACTCGTGCGGGCGGTTGCCTCGAGCACCATCGGCACACGCTGGGCCCTGGTGCGGGCGGTTGCCTCGAGCACCATCGGCACACGCTGGGCCCTGGTGTGGGCGGTAGCCTCGATCACCATCGGCACACGTTGGGCCCTGGTGCGGGCGGTTGCCCCCACCACCATCGGCACACGTTGGGCCCTGGTGCGGGCGCTTGCCTCGACCACCATCGGCACACGCTGGGCCCTGGTGCGGGCGCTTGCCTCGACCACCATCGGCACACGCTGGGCCCTGGTGCGGCAGGTTGCCTCGACCACCATCGGCACACGCTGGGCCCTGGTACGGCAGGTTGCCTCGAGCACCATCGGCACACGCTGGGCCCTGGTGCGGGCGGTTGCGTCGATCACCATCGGCACACGCTGGGCCCTGGTGCGGGCACTTGCCTCGACCACCATCGACACACACTGGGCCCTGGTGCGGGCGGTTGCCTCGACCACCATCGGCACACGCTGGGCCCTGGTGCGGCAGGTTGCCTCGACCACCATCGGCACACGCTGGGCCCTGGTGCGGGCGCTTACCTCGACCACCATCGGCACACGCTGGGCCCTGGTGCGGCAGGTTGCCTCGAGCACCATCGGCACACGCTGGGCCCTGGTGCGGGCGCTTGCCTCGACCACCATCGGCACACGCTGGGCCCTGGTGCGGTCGGTTGCCTCGAGCACCATCGGCACACGCTGGGCCCTGGTGCGGGCGCTTGCCTCGACCACCATCGGCACACGCTGGGCCCTGGTGCGGGCGCTTGCCTCGACCACACGCTGGGCCCTGGTGCGGGCGCTTGCCTCGACCACACGCTGGGCCCTGGTGCGGCAGGTTGCCTCGAGCACCATCGGCACACGCTGGGCCCTGGTGCGGGCGCTTGCCTCGACCACCATCGGCACACGCTGGGCCCTGGTGCGGCAGCTTGCCTCGAGCACCATCGGCACACGCTGGGCCCTGGTGCGGTCGGTTGCTTCGAGCACCATCGGTACACGCTGGGCCCTGGTGCGGGCGGTTGCCTCGATCACCATCGGCACACGCTGGGCCCTGGTGCGACAGGTTGCCTCGAGCACCATCGGCACACGCTGGGCCCTGGTGCGGGCGGTTGCCTCGAGCACCATCGGCACACGCTGGGCGCTGGTGCGGTCGGTTACCTCGAGCACCATCGGCACACGCTGGGCCCTGGTGCACCATCGGCACACGCTGGGCCCTGGTGCGGGCGGTTGCCTCGAGCACCATCGGCACACGCTGGGCCCTGGTGCGGGCGGTTGCCTCGACCACCATCGGCACACGCTGGGCGCTGGTGCGGGCGGTTGCCTCGACCACCATCGGCACACGCTGGGCCCTGGTGCGGCAGGTTGCCTCTGGTGCGGGCGGGTGCCTCGAGCACCATCGGCACACGCTGGGCCCTGGTGCGGGCGGTTGCCTCGAGCACCATCGGCACACGCTGGGCCCTGGTGGGTTTAGGCACATCTTCAAATTTCTGCCGTGCCAATGCCATTTTTATGGCTTGTAAATTCATACAACGGTCCCCTAAGCCTTCACGTGAAGTTTCGTTGGAAGATGACTCGTTTTCTATTTTTCACGATTTTCGAAACTTTTTGCGGTTCGGGATTTTTTAAAATTTTTTTATAAGGATTTTTGGCCCCAAATTTTGTAGGCGTGATCCTTCTATTTTTGTTGGCATGCACAAAAAAATTCAGCTAAAAACTCGAAGTGGAGAAGATTTTGTGACCGTTTGAAAAAAGTGTCCCCATTTCAGACACTTTAACGGCTACTGGTAGCAAACCTGTAAAATCTCAAATGCTCTTTAAGGGGGTGTGAATTCTCAGAGGTTTGATGAGGGATAGGGGGCCA
>NW_028323043.1:1810584-1815584 GCF_047325235.1 Durio zibethinus | reverse complement strand
GAGCGTGTGCCGATGGTGGTCGAGGCAACCGGCCGCACCAAGGGCCGGCGTGTGCCGATGGTGTTCGAGGCAACCGCCCGCACCAGGGCCCAGCGTGTGCCGATGGTGGTCGAGCCAGGAGCCCGCACCAAGGGCCGGCTTGTGTCGATGGTGTTCGGGGCAACCGCCCGTACCAGGGCCCAGCGTGTGCCGATGGTGCTGGGGGCAAGCGCCCGCCCCAGGGCCCAGCGTGTGCCGATGGTTATCGGGGCAACCGGCCGCACCAGGGCCCAGGGTCTCCCGATGGTGCTCGAGGCAACCGCCCGCACCAAGGCTCAGCATGTGCCGATTGTGATCGAGGCAACAACCCACACCAGGGCCCAGCTTGTGCCGATGGCGGTCGAGGCAAGTGCCCGTACCGAAGGGCAGCCTATGCCGATGATGGTCGATGCATGTGCCATCACCATGCGTCATCATGTGCCATTGATGGTCGAGGCCTTGGCCGAAGTTCGATTTTGAGCCACGGTGCCCATGCTTGGCTCCAGCATGTGCTGGTGCCGCATTTTTTTCACTCGGGACAGCATCGCCGGAGCATCGCCGGAGCATCGCCGGAGTACCGCCGGAGAACCTGACCGGCGGCATTGGGGTTCCGGCGATTGGGAGGGGGGCCGGGGGGGTGTGCGCACATGATGTGCGATGGGTGCTGGTACTTGGCCTTGTGTTGGCCCCCTATCCCTCATCAAACCTCTGAGAATTCACACCCCCTTAAAGAGCATTTGAGATTTTACAGGTTTGCTACCAGTAGCCGTTAAAGTGTCTGAAATGGGGACACTTTTTTCAAACGGTCACAAAATCTTCTCTACTTCGAGTTTTTAGCTGAATTTTTTTGTGCATGCCAACAAAAATAGAAGGATCATGCCTACAAAATTTGGGGCCAAAAATCCTTATAAAAAAATTTTAAAAATTCCCGAACCGCAAAAAGTTTCGAAAATCGTGAAAAATAGAAAACGAGTCATCTTCCAACGAAACTTCACGTGAAGGCTTAGGGGACCATTGTATGAATTTACAAGCCATAAAAATGGCATTGGCACGGCAGAAATTTGAAGATGTGCCTAAACCCACCAGGGCCCAGCGTGTGCCGATGGTGCTCGAGGCAACCGCCCGCACCAAGGCCCAGCGTGTGCCGATGGTGGTCGAGGCAACCGCCCGCACCAGGGCCGATAGTGTGCCGATGGTGCTCGAGGCAACCTGTCGCACCAGGGCCCAGCGTGTGCCGATGGTGATCGAGGTAACCTGCCGCACCAGGGCCCAGCGTGTGCCGATGGTGGTCGAGGCAAGTTCCCGCACCAGCGCCCAGCGTGTGCCGATGGTGCTCGAGGCAACCGACCGCACCAGGGCCCAGCGTGTGCCGATGGTGCTCGAGGCAACCTGCCGCACCAGGGCCCAGCGTCTGCCGATGGTGCTCGAGGCAACCTGCCGCACCAGGGCCCAGCGTCTGCCGATGGTGCTCGAGGCAAGCGCCCGCACCAGGGCCCAGCGTGTGCCGATGGTGGTCGAGGCAAGCGCCCGCACCAGGGCCCAGCGTGTGCCGATGGTGCTCGAGGCAACCTGCCGCACCAGGGCCCAGCGTGTGCCGATGGTGCTCGAGGCAACCGACCGCACCAGGGCCGAGCGTGTGCCGATGGTGGTCGAGGCAAGCGCCCGCACCAGGGCCCAGCGTGTGCCGATGGTGGTCGAGGCAACCTGCCGCACCAGGGCCCAGCGTGTGCCGATGGTGCTCGAGGCAACCGACCGCACCAGGGCCGAGCGTGTGCCGATGGTGCTCGAGGCAAGCGCCCGCACCAGGGCCCAGCGTGTGCCGATGGTGCTCGAGGCAACCTGCCGCACCAGGGCCCAGCGTGTGCCGATGGTGCTCGAGGCAACCTGCCGCACCAGGGCCCAGCGTGTGCCGATGGTGGTCGAGGCAAGCGCCCGCACCAGGGCCCAGCGTGTGCCGATGGTGGTCGAGGCAAGCGCCCGCACCAGGGCCCAGCGTGTGCCGATGGTGGTCGAGCCAGGAGCCCGCACCAAGGGCCGGCTTGTGTCGATGGTGTTCGGGGCAACCGCCCGTACCAGGGCCCAGCGTGTGCCGATGGTGCTGGGGGCAAGCGCCCGCCCCAGGGCCCAGCGTGTGCCGATGGTTATCGGGGCAACCGGCCGCACCAGGGCCCAGGGTCTCCCGATGGTGCTCGAGGCAACCGCCCGCACCAAGGCTCAGCATGTGCCGATTGTGATCGAGGCAACAACCCACACCAGGGCCCAGCTTGTGCCGATGGCGGTCGAGGCAAGTGCCCGTACCGAAGGGCAGCCTATGCCGATGATGGTCGATGCATGTGCCATCACCATGCGTCATCATGTGCCATTGATGGTCGAGGCCTTGGCCGAAGTTCGATTTTGAGCCACGGTGCCCATGCTTGGCTCCAGCATGTGCTGGTGCCGCATTTTTTTCACTCGGGACAGCATCGCCGGAGCATCGCCGGAGCATCGCCGGAGTACCGCCGGAGAACCTGACCGGCGGCATTGGGGTTCCGGCGATTGGGAGGGGGGCCGGGGGGGTGTGCGCACATGATGTGCGATGGGTGCTGGTACTTGGCCTTGTGTTGGCCCCCTATCCCTCATCAAACCTCTGAGAATTCACACCCCCTTAAAGAGCATTTGAGATTTTACAGGTTTGCTACCAGTAGCCGTTAAAGTGTCTGAAATGGGGACACTTTTTTCAAACGGTCACAAAATCTTCTCTACTTCGAGTTTTTAGCTGAATTTTTTTGTGCATGCCAACAAAAATAGAAGGATCATGCCTACAAAATTTGGGGCCAAAAATCCTTATAAAAAAATTTTAAAAATTCCCGAACCGCAAAAAGTTTCGAAAATCGTGAAAAATAGAAAACGAGTCATCTTCCAACGAAACTTCACGTGAAGGCTTAGGGGACCATTGTATGAATTTACAAGCCATAAAAATGGCATTGGCACGGCAGAAATTTGAAGATGTGCCTAAACCCACCAGGGCCCAGCGTGTGCCGATGGTGCTCGAGGCAACCGCCCGCACCAGGGCCCAGCGTGTGCCGATGGTGGTCGAGGCAACCGCCCGCACCAGGGCCGATAGTGTGCCGATGGTGCTCGAGGCAACCTGTCGCACCAGGGCCCAGCGTGTGCCGATGGTGATCGAGGTAACCTGCCGCACCAGGGCCCAGCGTGTGCCGATGGTGGTCGAGGCAAGTTCCCGCACCAGCGCCCAGCGTGTGCCGATGGTGCTCGAGGCAACCGACCGCACCAGGGCCCAGCGTGTGCCGATGGTGCTCGAGGCAACCTGCCGCACCAGGGCCCAGCGTCTGCCGATGGTGCTCGAGGCAACCTGCCGCACCAGGGCCCAGCGTCTGCCGATGGTGCTCGAGGCAAGCGCCCGCACCAGGGCCCAGCGTGTGCCGATGGTGGTCGAGGCAAGCGCCCGCACCAGGGCCCAGCGTCTGCCGATGGTGCTCGAGGCAACCTGCCGCACCAGGGCCCAGCGTGTGCCGATGGTGCTCGAGGCAACCGACCGCACCAGGGCCGAGCGTGTGCCGATGGTGGTCGAGGCAAGCGCCCGCACCAGGGCCCAGCGTGTGCCGATGGTGGTCGAGGCAACCTGCCGCACCAGGGCCCAGCGTGTGCCGATGGTGCTCGAGGCAACCGACCGCACCAGGGCCGAGCGTGTGCCGATGGTGCTCGAGGCAAGCGCCCGCACCAGGGCCCAGCGTGTGCCGATGGTGCTCGAGGCAACCTGCCGCACCAGGGCCCAGCGTGTGCCGATGGTGCTCGAGGCAACCTGCCGCACCAGGGCCCAGCGTGTGCCGATGGTGGTCGAGGCAAGCGCCCGCACCAGGGCCCAGCGTGTGCCGATGGTGGTCGAGGCAAGCGCCCGCACCAGGGCCCAGCGTGTGCCGATGGTGGTCGAGGCAACCGCCCGCACCAGGGCCCAGCGTGTGCCGATGGTGGTCGAGGCAACCTGCCGCACCAGGGCGGAGCGTGTGCCGATGGTGGTCGAGGCAAGCGCCCGCACCAGGGCCCAGCGTGTGCCGATGGTGGTCGAGGCAACCTGCCGCACCAGGGCGGAGCGTGTGCCGATGGTGGTCGAGGCTGCCGATGGTGGTCGAGGCAACGTGCCGCACCAGGGCCCAGCGTGTGCCGATGGTGCTCGAGGCAACCGACCGCACCAGGGCCGAGCGTGTGCCGATGGTGCTCGAGGCAAGCTGCCGCACCAGGGCCCAGCGTGTGCCGATGGTGGTCGAGGCAACCGCCCGCACCAGGGCCCAGCGTGTGCCGATGGTGATCGAGGCAACCGACCGCACCAGGGCCCAGCGTGTGCCGATGGTGCTCGAGGCAACCTGCCGCACCAGGGCCCAGCGTGTGCCGATGGTCGTCGAGGGAACCTGCCGCACCAGGGCCCAGCGTGTGCCGATGGTGGTCGAGGCAAGCGCCCGCACCAGGGCCCAGCGTGTGCCGATGGTGCTCGAGGCAACCGACCGCACCAGGGCCCAGCGTGTGCCGATGGTGCTCGAGGCAACCTGCCGCACCAGGGCCCAGCGTGTGCCGATGGTGGTCGAGGCAAGCGCCCGCACCAGGGCCCAGCGTGTGCCGATGGTGGTCGAGGCAAGCGCCCGCACCAGGGCCCAGCGTGTGCCGATGGTGCACCAGGGCCCAGCGTGTGCCGATGGTGCTCGAGGCAACCGACCGCACCAGGGCCCAGCGTGTGCCGATGGTGGTCGAGGCAAGCGGCCGCACCAGGGCCCAGCGTGTGCCGATGGTGGTCGAGGCAAGCGCCCGCACCAGGGCCCAGCGTGTGCCGATGGTGGTCGAGGCAAGCGCCCGCACCAGGGCCCAACGTGTGCCGATGGTGCTGGGGGCAACCGCCCGCACCAGGGCCCAGCGTGTGCCGATGGTGATCGAGGCAACCGCCCGCCCCAGGGCCCAGCGTGTGCCGATGGTGGTCGAGGCAAGCGCCCGCA
>NW_028323043.1:1795584-1800584 GCF_047325235.1 Durio zibethinus | reverse complement strand
GCCCGCACCAAGGCTCAGCATGTGCCGATTGTGATCGAGGCAACAACCCACACCAGGGCCCAGCTTGTGCCGATGGCGGTCGAGGCAAGTGCCCGTACCGAAGGGCAGCCTATGCCGATGATGGTCGATGCATGTGCCATCACCATGCGTCATCATGTGCCATTGATGGTCGAGGCCTTGGCCGAAGTTCGATTTTGAGCCACGGTGCCCATGCTTGGCTCCAGCATGTGCTGGTGCCGCATTTTTTTCACTCGGGACAGCATCGCCGGAGCATCGCCGGAGCATCGCCGGAGTACCGCCGGAGAACCTGACCGGCGGCATTGGGGTTCCGGCGATTGGGAGGGGGGCCGGGGGGGTGTGCGCACATGATGTGCGATGGGTGCTGGTACTTGGCCTTGTGTTGGCCCCCTATCCCTCATCAAACCTCTGAGAATTCACACCCCCTTAAAGAGCATTTGAGATTTTACAGGTTTGCTACCAGTAGCCGTTAAAGTGTCTGAAATGGGGACACTTTTTTCAAACGGTCACAAAATCTTCTCTACTTCGAGTTTTTAGCTGAATTTTTTTGTGCATGCCAACAAAAATAGAAGGATCATGCCTACAAAATTTGGGGCCAAAAATCCTTATAAAAAAATTTTAAAAATTCCCGAACCGCAAAAAGTTTCGAAAATCGTGAAAAATAGAAAACGAGTCATCTTCCAACGAAACTTCACGTGAAGGCTTAGGGGACCATTGTATGAATTTACAAGCCATAAAAATGGCATTGGCACGGCAGAAATTTGAAGATGTGCCTAAACCCACCAGGGCCCAGCGTGTGCCGATGGTGCTCGAGGCAACCGCCCGCACCAAGGCCCAGCGTGTGCCGATGGTGGTCGAGGCAACCGCCCGCACCAGGGCCGATAGTGTGCCGATGGTGCTCGAGGCAACCTGTCGCACCAGGGCCCAGCGTGTGCCGATGGTGATCGAGGTAACCTGCCGCACCAGGGCCCAGCGTGTGCCGATGGTGGTCGAGGCAAGTTCCCGCACCAGCGCCCAGCGTGTGCCGATGGTGCTCGAGGCAACCGACCGCACCAGGGCCCAGCGTGTGCCGATGGTGCTCGAGGCAACCTGCCGCACCAGGGCCCAGCGTCTGCCGATGGTGCTCGAGGCAACCTGCCGCACCAGGGCCCAGCGTCTGCCGATGGTGCTCGAGGCAAGCGCCCGCACCAGGGCCCAGCGTGTGCCGATGGTGGTCGAGGCAAGCGCCCGCACCAGGGCCCAGCGTGTGCCGATGGTGCTCGAGGCAACCTGCCGCACCAGGGCCCAGCGTGTGCCGATGGTGCTCGAGGCAACCGACCGCACCAGGGCCGAGCGTGTGCCGATGGTGGTCGAGGCAAGCGCCCGCACCAGGGCCCAGCGTGTGCCGATGGTGGTCGAGGCAACCTGCCGCACCAGGGCCCAGCGTGTGCCGATGGTGCTCGAGGCAACCGACCGCACCAGGGCCGAGCGTGTGCCGATGGTGCTCGAGGCAAGCGCCCGCACCAGGGCCCAGCGTGTGCCGATGGTGCTCGAGGCAACCTGCCGCACCAGGGCCCAGCGTGTGCCGATGGTGCTCGAGGCAACCTGCCGCACCAGGGCCCAGCGTGTGCCGATGGTGGTCGAGGCAAGCGCCCGCACCAGGGCCCAGCGTGTGCCGATGGTGGTCGAGGCAAGCGCCCGCACCAGGGCCCAGCGTGTGCCGATGGTGGTCGAGCCAGGAGCCCGCACCAAGGGCCGGCTTGTGTCGATGGTGTTCGGGGCAACCGCCCGTACCAGGGCCCAGCGTGTGCCGATGGTGCTGGGGGCAAGCGCCCGCCCCAGGGCCCAGCGTGTGCCGATGGTTATCGGGGCAACCGGCCGCACCAGGGCCCAGGGTCTCCCGATGGTGCTCGAGGCAACCGCCCGCACCAAGGCTCAGCATGTGCCGATTGTGATCGAGGCAACAACCCACACCAGGGCCCAGCTTGTGCCGATGGCGGTCGAGGCAAGTGCCCGTACCGAAGGGCAGCCTATGCCGATGATGGTCGATGCATGTGCCATCACCATGCGTCATCATGTGCCATTGATGGTCGAGGCCTTGGCCGAAGTTCGATTTTGAGCCACGGTGCCCATGCTTGGCTCCAGCATGTGCTGGTGCCGCATTTTTTTCACTCGGGACAGCATCGCCGGAGCATCGCCGGAGCATCGCCGGAGTACCGCCGGAGAACCTGACCGGCGGCATTGGGGTTCCGGCGATTGGGAGGGGGGCCGGGGGGGTGTGCGCACATGATGTGCGATGGGTGCTGGTACTTGGCCTTGTGTTGGCCCCCTATCCCTCATCAAACCTCTGAGAATTCACACCCCCTTAAAGAGCATTTGAGATTTTACAGGTTTGCTACCAGTAGCCGTTAAAGTGTCTGAAATGGGGACACTTTTTTCAAACGGTCACAAAATCTTCTCTACTTCGAGTTTTTAGCTGAATTTTTTTGTGCATGCCAACAAAAATAGAAGGATCATGCCTACAAAATTTGGGGCCAAAAATCCTTATAAAAAAATTTTAAAAATTCCCGAACCGCAAAAAGTTTCGAAAATCGTGAAAAATAGAAAACGAGTCATCTTCCAACGAAACTTCACGTGAAGGCTTAGGGGACCATTGTATGAATTTACAAGCCATAAAAATGGCATTGGCACGGCAGAAATTTGAAGATGTGCCTAAACCCACCAGGGCCCAGCGTGTGCCGATGGTGCTCGAGGCAACCGCCCGCACCAGGGCCCAGCGTGTGCCGATGGTGGTCGAGGCAACCGCCCGCACCAGGGCCGATAGTGTGCCGATGGTGCTCGAGGCAACCTGTCGCACCAGGGCCCAGCGTGTGCCGATGGTGATCGAGGTAACCTGCCGCACCAGGGCCCAGCGTGTGCCGATGGTGGTCGAGGCAAGTTCCCGCACCAGCGCCCAGCGTGTGCCGATGGTGCTCGAGGCAACCGACCGCACCAGGGCCCAGCGTGTGCCGATGGTGCTCGAGGCAACCTGCCGCACCAGGGCCCAGCGTCTGCCGATGGTGCTCGAGGCAACCTGCCGCACCAGGGCCCAGCGTCTGCCGATGGTGCTCGAGGCAAGCGCCCGCACCAGGGCCCAGCGTGTGCCGATGGTGGTCGAGGCAAGCGCCCGCACCAGGGCCCAGCGTGTGCCGATGGTGCTCGAGGCAACCTGCCGCACCAGGGCCCAGCGTGTGCCGATGGTGCTCGAGGCAACCGACCGCACCAGGGCCGAGCGTGTGCCGATGGTGGTCGAGGCAAGCGCCCGCACCAGGGCCCAGCGTGTGCCGATGGTGGTCGAGGCAACCTGCCGCACCAGGGCCCAGCGTGTGCCGATGGTGCTCGAGGCAACCGACCGCACCAGGGCCGAGCGTGTGCCGATGGTGCTCGAGGCAAGCGCCCGCACCAGGGCCCAGCGTGTGCCGATGGTGCTCGAGGCAACCTGCCGCACCAGGGCCCAGCGTGTGCCGATGGTGCTCGAGGCAACCTGCCGCACCAGGGCCCAGCGTGTGCCGATGGTGGTCGAGGCAAGCGCCCGCACCAGGGCCCAGCGTGTGCCGATGGTGGTCGAGGCAAGCGCCCGCACCAGGGCCCAGCGTGTGCCGATGGTGGTCGAGGCAACCGCCCGCACCAGGGCCCAGCGTGTGCCGATGGTGGTCGAGGCAACCTGCCGCACCAGGGCGGAGCGTGTGCCGATGGTGGTCGAGGCAAGCGCCCGCACCAGGGCCCAGCGTGTGCCGATGGTGGTCGAGGCAACCTGCCGCACCAGGGCGGAGCGTGTGCCGATGGTGGTCGAGGCTGCCGATGGTGGTCGAGGCAACGTGCCGCACCAGGGCCCAGCGTGTGCCGATGGTGCTCGAGGCAACCGACCGCACCAGGGCCGAGCGTGTGCCGATGGTGCTCGAGGCAAGCTGCCGCACCAGGGCCCAGCGTGTGCCGATGGTGGTCGAGGCAACCGCCCGCACCAGGGCCCAGCGTGTGCCGATGGTGATCGAGGCAACCGACCGCACCAGGGCCCAGCGTGTGCCGATGGTGCTCGAGGCAACCTGCCGCACCAGGGCCCAGCGTGTGCCGATGGTCGTCGAGGGAACCTGCCGCACCAGGGCCCAGCGTGTGCCGATGGTGGTCGAGGCAAGCGCCCGCACCAGGGCCCAGCGTGTGCCGATGGTGCTCGAGGCAACCGACCGCACCAGGGCCCAGCGTGTGCCGATGGTGCTCGAGGCAACCTGCCGCACCAGGGCCCAGCGTGTGCCGATGGTGGTCGAGGCAAGCGCCCGCACCAGGGCCCAGCGTGTGCCGATGGTGGTCGAGGCAAGCGCCCGCACCAGGGCCCAGCGTGTGCCGATGGTGCACCAGGGCCCAGCGTGTGCCGATGGTGCTCGAGGCAACCGACCGCACCAGGGCCCAGCGTGTGCCGATGGTGGTCGAGGCAAGCGGCCGCACCAGGGCCCAGCGTGTGCCGATGGTGGTCGAGGCAAGCGCCCGCACCAGGGCCCAGCGTGTGCCGATGGTGGTCGAGGCAAGCGCCCGCACCAGGGCCCAACGTGTGCCGATGGTGCTGGGGGCAACCGCCCGCACCAGGGCCCAGCGTGTGCCGATGGTGATCGAGGCAACCGCCCGCCCCAGGGCCCAGCGTGTGCCGATGGTGGTCGAGGCAAGCGCCCGCACCAGTGCCCAGCGTGTGCCGATGGTGGTCGAGGCAAGCGCCCGCACCAGGGCCCAGCTTTTGCCGATGGTGATCGAGGCAACCGGCCGCTCCAGGGCCCAGCGTGTGCCGATGGTTATCGGGGCAACCGGCCGCACCAGGGCCCAGGGTCTGCCGATGGTGCTCGAGGCAACCGCCCGCACCAAGGCTCAGCATGTGCCGCTGGTGATCGAGGCAACAACCCACACCAGGGCCCAGCTTGTGCCGATGGCGGTCGAGGCAAGTGCCCGTACCGAAGGGCAGCCTATGCCGATGATGGTCG
>NW_028323043.1:1780584-1785584 GCF_047325235.1 Durio zibethinus | reverse complement strand
GGAGAACCTGACCGGCGGCATTGGGGTTCCGGCGATTGGGAGGGGGGCCGGGGGGGTGTGCGCACATGATGTGCGATGGGTGCTGGTACTTGGCCTTGTGTTGGCCCCCTATCCCTCATCAAACCTCTGAGAATTCACACCCCCTTAAAGAGCATTTGAGATTTTACAGGTTTGCTACCAGTAGCCGTTAAAGTGTCTGAAATGGGGACACTTTTTTCAAACGGTCACAAAATCTTCTCTACTTCGAGTTTTTAGCTGAATTTTTTTGTGCATGCCAACAAAAATAGAAGGATCATGCCTACAAAATTTGGGGCCAAAAATCCTTATAAAAAAATTTTAAAAATTCCCGAACCGCAAAAAGTTTCGAAAATCGTGAAAAATAGAAAACGAGTCATCTTCCAACGAAACTTCACGTGAAGGCTTAGGGGACCATTGTATGAATTTACAAGCCATAAAAATGGCATTGGCACGGCAGAAATTTGAAGATGTGCCTAAACCCACCAGGGCCCAGCGTGTGCCGATGGTGCCCGAGGCAACCGCCCGCACCAAGGCCCAGCGTGTGCCGATGGTGGTCGAGGCAACCGCCCGCACCAGGGCCGATAGTGTGCCGATGGTGCTCGAGGCAACCTGTCGCACCAGGGCCCAGCGTGTGCCGATGGTGATCGAGGTAACCTGCCGCACCAGGGCCCAGCGTGTGCCGATGGTGGTCGAGGCAAGTTCCCGCACCAGCGCCCAGCGTGTGCCGATGGTGCTCGAGGCAACCGACCGCACCAGGGCCCAGCGTGTGCCGATGGTGCTCGAGGCAACCTGCCGCACCAGGGCCCAGCGTGTGCCGATGGTGCTCGAGGCAACCTGCCGCACCAGGGCCCAGCGTCTGCCGATGGTGCTCGAGGCAAGCGCCCGCACCAGGGCCCAGCGTGTGCCGATGGTGGTCGAGGCAAGCGCCCGCACCAGGGCCCAGCGTGTGCCGATGGTGCTCGAGGCAACCTGCCGCACCAGGGCCCAGCGTGTGCCGATGGTGCTCGAGGCAACCGACCGCACCAGGGCCGAGCGTGTGCCGATGGTGGTCGAGGCAAGCGCCCGCACCAGGGCCCAGCGTGTGCCGATGGTGGTCGAGGCAACCTGCCGCACCAGGGCCCAGCGTGTGCCGATGGTGCTCGAGGCAACCGACCGCACCAGGGCCGAGCGTGTGCCGATGGTGCTCGAGGCAAGCGCCCGCACCAGGGCCCAGCGTGTGCCGATGGTGCTCGAGGCAACCTGCCGCACCAGGGCCCAGCGTGTGCCGATGGTGCTCGAGGCAACCTGCCGCACCAGGGCCCAGCGTGTGCCGATGGTGGTCGAGGCAAGCGCCCGCACCAGGGCCCAGCGTGTGCCGATGGTGGTCGAGGCAAGCGCCCGCACCAGGGCCCAGCGTGTGCCGATGGTGGTCGAGCCAGGAGCCCGCACCAAGGGCCGGCTTGTGTCGATGGTGTTCGGGGCAACCGCCCGTACCAGGGCCCAGCGTGTGCCGATGGTGCTGGGGGCAAGCGCCCGCCCCAGGGCCCAGCGTGTGCCGATGGTTATCGGGGCAACCGGCCGCACCAGGGCCCAGGGTCTCCCGATGGTGCTCGAGGCAACCGCCCGCACCAAGGCTCAGCATGTGCCGATTGTGATCGAGGCAACAACCCACACCAGGGCCCAGCTTGTGCCGATGGCGGTCGAGGCAAGTGCCCGTACCGAAGGGCAGCCTATGCCGATGATGGTCGATGCATGTGCCATCACCATGCGTCATCATGTGCCATTGATGGTCGAGGCCTTGGCCGAAGTTCGATTTTGAGCCACGGTGCCCATGCTTGGCTCCAGCATGTGCTGGTGCCGCATTTTTTTCACTCGGGACAGCATCGCCGGAGCATCGCCGGAGCATCGCCGGAGTACCGCCGGAGAACCTGACCGGCGGCATTGGGGTTCCGGCGATTGGGAGGGGGGCCGGGGGGGTGTGCGCACATGATGTGCGATGGGTGCTGGTACTTGGCCTTGTGTTGGCCCCCTATCCCTCATCAAACCTCTGAGAATTCACACCCCCTTAAAGAGCATTTGAGATTTTACAGGTTTGCTACCAGTAGCCGTTAAAGTGTCTGAAATGGGGACACTTTTTTCAAACGGTCACAAAATCTTCTCTACTTCGAGTTTTTAGCTGAATTTTTTTGTGCATGCCAACAAAAATAGAAGGATCATGCCTACAAAATTTGGGGCCAAAAATCCTTATAAAAAAATTTTAAAAATTCCCGAACCGCAAAAAGTTTCGAAAATCGTGAAAAATAGAAAACGAGTCATCTTCCAACGAAACTTCACGTGAAGGCTTAGGGGACCATTGTATGAATTTACAAGCCATAAAAATGGCATTGGCACGGCAGAAATTTGAAGATGTGCCTAAACCCACCAGGGCCCAGCGTGTGCCGATGGTGCTCGAGGCAACCGCCCGCACCAGGGCCCAGCGTGTGCCGATGGTGGTCGAGGCAACCGCCCGCACCAGGGCCGATAGTGTGCCGATGGTGCTCGAGGCAACCTGTCGCACCAGGGCCCAGCGTGTGCCGATGGTGATCGAGGTAACCTGCCGCACCAGGGCCCAGCGTGTGCCGATGGTGGTCGAGGCAAGTTCCCGCACCAGCGCCCAGCGTGTGCCGATGGTGCTCGAGGCAACCGACCGCACCAGGGCCCAGCGTGTGCCGATGGTGCTCGAGGCAACCTGCCGCACCAGGGCCCAGCGTCTGCCGATGGTGCTCGAGGCAACCTGCCGCACCAGGGCCCAGCGTCTGCCGATGGTGCTCGAGGCAAGCGCCCGCACCAGGGCCCAGCGTGTGCCGATGGTGGTCGAGGCAAGCGCCCGCACCAGGGCCCAGCGTGTGCCGATGGTGCTCGAGGCAACCTGCCGCACCAGGGCCCAGCGTGTGCCGATGGTGCTCGAGGCAACCGACCGCACCAGGGCCGAGCGTGTGCCGATGGTGGTCGAGGCAAGCGCCCGCACCAGGGCCCAGCGTGTGCCGATGGTGGTCGAGGCAACCTGCCGCACCAGGGCCCAGCGTGTGCCGATGGTGCTCGAGGCAACCGACCGCACCAGGGCCGAGCGTGTGCCGATGGTGCTCGAGGCAAGCGCCCGCACCAGGGCCCAGCGTGTGCCGATGGTGCTCGAGGCAACCTGCCGCACCAGGGCCCAGCGTGTGCCGATGGTGCTCGAGGCAACCTGCCGCACCAGGGCCCAGCGTGTGCCGATGGTGGTCGAGGCAAGCGCCCGCACCAGGGCCCAGCGTGTGCCGATGGTGGTCGAGGCAAGCGCCCGCACCAGGGCCCAGCGTGTGCCGATGGTGGTCGAGGCAACCGCCCGCACCAGGGCCCAGCGTGTGCCGATGGTGGTCGAGGCAACCTGCCGCACCAGGGCGGAGCGTGTGCCGATGGTGGTCGAGGCAAGCGCCCGCACCAGGGCCCAGCGTGTGCCGATGGTGGTCGAGGCAACCTGCCGCACCAGGGCGGAGCGTGTGCCGATGGTGGTCGAGGCTGCCGATGGTGGTCGAGGCAACGTGCCGCACCAGGGCCCAGCGTGTGCCGATGGTGCTCGAGGCAACCGACCGCACCAGGGCCGAGCGTGTGCCGATGGTGCTCGAGGCAAGCTGCCGCACCAGGGCCCAGCGTGTGCCGATGGTGGTCGAGGCAACCGCCCGCACCAGGGCCCAGCGTGTGCCGATGGTGATCGAGGCAACCGACCGCACCAGGGCCCAGCGTGTGCCGATGGTGCTCGAGGCAACCTGCCGCACCAGGGCCCAGCGTGTGCCGATGGTCGTCGAGGGAACCTGCCGCACCAGGGCCCAGCGTGTGCCGATGGTGGTCGAGGCAAGCGCCCGCACCAGGGCCCAGCGTGTGCCGATGGTGCTCGAGGCAACCGACCGCACCAGGGCCCAGCGTGTGCCGATGGTGCTCGAGGCAACCTGCCGCACCAGGGCCCAGCGTGTGCCGATGGTGGTCGAGGCAAGCGCCCGCACCAGGGCCCAGCGTGTGCCGATGGTGGTCGAGGCAAGCGCCCGCACCAGGGCCCAGCGTGTGCCGATGGTGCACCAGGGCCCAGCGTGTGCCGATGGTGCTCGAGGCAACCGACCGCACCAGGGCCCAGCGTGTGCCGATGGTGGTCGAGGCAAGCGGCCGCACCAGGGCCCAGCGTGTGCCGATGGTGGTCGAGGCAAGCGCCCGCACCAGGGCCCAGCGTGTGCCGATGGTGGTCGAGGCAAGCGCCCGCACCAGGGCCCAACGTGTGCCGATGGTGCTGGGGGCAACCGCCCGCACCAGGGCCCAGCGTGTGCCGATGGTGATCGAGGCAACCGCCCGCCCCAGGGCCCAGCGTGTGCCGATGGTGGTCGAGGCAAGCGCCCGCACCAGTGCCCAGCGTGTGCCGATGGTGGTCGAGGCAAGCGCCCGCACCAGGGCCCAGCTTTTGCCGATGGTGATCGAGGCAACCGGCCGCTCCAGGGCCCAGCGTGTGCCGATGGTTATCGGGGCAACCGGCCGCACCAGGGCCCAGGGTCTGCCGATGGTGCTCGAGGCAACCGCCCGCACCAAGGCTCAGCATGTGCCGCTGGTGATCGAGGCAACAACCCACACCAGGGCCCAGCTTGTGCCGATGGCGGTCGAGGCAAGTGCCCGTACCGAAGGGCAGCCTATGCCGATGATGGTCGATGCATGTGCCATCACCATGCGTCATCATGTGCCATTGATGGTCGAGGCCTTGGCCGAAGTTCGATTTTGAGCCACGGTGCCCATGCTTGGCTCCAGCATGTGCTGGTGCCGCATTTTTTTCACTCGGGACAGCATCGCCGGAGCATCGCCGGAGCATCGCCGGAGTACCGCCGGAGAACCTGACCGGCGGCATTGGGGTTCCGGCGATTGGGAGGGGGGCCGGGGGGGTGTGCGCACATGACGTGCGATGGGTGCTGGTGCTTGGCCCTTGTGTTGGCCCCCTATCCCTCATCAAACCT
>NW_028323043.1:1765584-1770584 GCF_047325235.1 Durio zibethinus | reverse complement strand
ACAAAATTTGGGGCCAAAAATCCTTATAAAAAAATTTTAAAAATTCCCGAACCGCAAAAAGTTTCGAAAATCGTGAAAAATAGAAAACGAGTCATCTTCCAACGAAACTTCACGTGAAGGCTTAGGGGACCATTGTATGAATTTACAAGCCATAAAAATGGCATTGGCACGGCAGAAATTTGAAGATGTGCCTAAACCCACCAGGGCCCAGCGTGTGCCGATGGTGCTCGAGGCAACCGCCCGCACCAAGGCCCAGCGTGTGCCGATGCTGGTCGAGGCAACCGCCCGCACCAGGGCCGATAGTGTGCCGATGGTGCTCGAGGCAACCTGTCGCACCAGGGCCCAGCGTGTGCCGATGGTGATCGAGGTAACCTGCCGCACCAGGGCCCAGCGTGTGCCGATGGTGGTCGAGGCAAGTTCCCGCACCAGCGCCCAGCGTGTGCCGATGGTGCTCGAGGCAACCGACCGCACCAGGGCCCAGCGTGTGCCGATGGTGCTCGAGGCAACCTGCCGCACCAGGGCCCAGCGTCTGCCGATGGTGCTCGAGGCAACCTGCCGCACCAGGGCCCAGCGTCTGCCGATGGTGCTCGAGGCAAGCGCCCGCACCAGGGCCCAGCGTGTGCCGATGGTGGTCGAGGCAAGCGCCCGCACCAGGGCCCAGCGTGTGCCGATGGTGCTCGAGGCAACCTGCCGCACCAGGGCCCAGCGTGTGCCGATGGTGCTCGAGGCAACCGACCGCACCAGGGCCGAGCGTGTGCCGATGGTGGTCGAGGCAAGCGCCCGCACCAGGGCCCAGCGTGTGCCGATGGTGGTCGAGGCAACCTGCCGCACCAGGGCCCAGCGTGTGCCGATGGTGCTCGAGGCAACCGACCGCACCAGGGCCGAGCGTGTGCCGATGGTGCTCGAGGCAAGCGCCCGCACCAGGGCCCAGCGTGTGCCGATGGTGCTCGAGGCAACCTGCCGCACCAGGGCCCAGCGTGTGCCGATGGTGCTCGAGGCAACCTGCCGCACCAGGGCCCAGCGTGTGCCGATGGTGGTCGAGGCAAGCGCCCGCACCAGGGCCCAGCGTGTGCCGATGGTGGTCGAGGCAAGCGCCCGCACCAGGGCCCAGCGTGTGCCGATGGTGGTCGAGCCAGGAGCCCGCACCAAGGGCCGGCTTGTGTCGATGGTGTTCGGGGCAACCGCCCGTACCAGGGCCCAGCGTGTGCCGATGGTGCTGGGGGCAAGCGCCCGCCCCAGGGCCCAGCGTGTGCCGATGGTTATCGGGGCAACCGGCCGCACCAGGGCCCAGGGTCTCCCGATGGTGCTCGAGGCAACCGCCCGCACCAAGGCTCAGCATGTGCCGATTGTGATCGAGGCAACAACCCACACCAGGGCCCAGCTTGTGCCGATGGCGGTCGAGGCAAGTGCCCGTACCGAAGGGCAGCCTATGCCGATGATGGTCGATGCATGTGCCATCACCATGCGTCATCATGTGCCATTGATGGTCGAGGCCTTGGCCGAAGTTCGATTTTGAGCCACGGTGCCCATGCTTGGCTCCAGCATGTGCTGGTGCCGCATTTTTTTCACTCGGGACAGCATCGCCGGAGCATCGCCGGAGCATCGCCGGAGTACCGCCGGAGAACCTGACCGGCGGCATTGGGGTTCCGGCGATTGGGAGGGGGGCCGGGGGGGTGTGCGCACATGATGTGCGATGGGTGCTGGTACTTGGCCTTGTGTTGGCCCCCTATCCCTCATCAAACCTCTGAGAATTCACACCCCCTTAAAGAGCATTTGAGATTTTACAGGTTTGCTACCAGTAGCCGTTAAAGTGTCTGAAATGGGGACACTTTTTTCAAACGGTCACAAAATCTTCTCTACTTCGAGTTTTTAGCTGAATTTTTTTGTGCATGCCAACAAAAATAGAAGGATCATGCCTACAAAATTTGGGGCCAAAAATCCTTATAAAAAAATTTTAAAAATTCCCGAACCGCAAAAAGTTTCGAAAATCGTGAAAAATAGAAAACGAGTCATCTTCCAACGAAACTTCACGTGAAGGCTTAGGGGACCATTGTATGAATTTACAAGCCATAAAAATGGCATTGGCACGGCAGAAATTTGAAGATGTGCCTAAACCCACCAGGGCCCAGCGTGTGCCGATGGTGCTCGAGGCAACCGCCCGCACCAGGGCCCAGCGTGTGCCGATGGTGGTCGAGGCAACCGCCCGCACCAGGGCCGATAGTGTGCCGATGGTGCTCGAGGCAACCTGTCGCACCAGGGCCCAGCGTGTGCCGATGGTGATCGAGGTAACCTGCCGCACCAGGGCCCAGCGTGTGCCGATGGTGGTCGAGGCAAGTTCCCGCACCAGCGCCCAGCGTGTGCCGATGGTGCTCGAGGCAACCGACCGCACCAGGGCCCAGCGTGTGCCGATGGTGCTCGAGGCAACCTGCCGCACCAGGGCCCAGCGTCTGCCGATGGTGCTCGAGGCAACCTGCCGCACCAGGGCCCAGCGTCTGCCGATGGTGCTCGAGGCAAGCGCCCGCACCAGGGCCCAGCGTGTGCCGATGGTGGTCGAGGCAAGCGCCCGCACCAGGGCCCAGCGTGTGCCGATGGTGCTCGAGGCAACCTGCCGCACCAGGGCCCAGCGTGTGCCGATGGTGCTCGAGGCAACCGACCGCACCAGGGCCGAGCGTGTGCCGATGGTGGTCGAGGCAAGCGCCCGCACCAGGGCCCAGCGTGTGCCGATGGTGGTCGAGGCAACCTGCCGCACCAGGGCCCAGCGTGTGCCGATGGTGCTCGAGGCAACCGACCGCACCAGGGCCGAGCGTGTGCCGATGGTGCTCGAGGCAAGCGCCCGCACCAGGGCCCAGCGTGTGCCGATGGTGCTCGAGGCAACCTGCCGCACCAGGGCCCAGCGTGTGCCGATGGTGCTCGAGGCAACCTGCCGCACCAGGGCCCAGCGTGTGCCGATGGTGGTCGAGGCAAGCGCCCGCACCAGGGCCCAGCGTGTGCCGATGGTGGTCGAGGCAAGCGCCCGCACCAGGGCCCAGCGTGTGCCGATGGTGGTCGAGGCAACCGCCCGCACCAGGGCCCAGCGTGTGCCGATGGTGGTCGAGGCAACCTGCCGCACCAGGGCGGAGCGTGTGCCGATGGTGGTCGAGGCAAGCGCCCGCACCAGGGCCCAGCGTGTGCCGATGGTGGTCGAGGCAACCTGCCGCACCAGGGCGGAGCGTGTGCCGATGGTGGTCGAGGCTGCCGATGGTGGTCGAGGCAACGTGCCGCACCAGGGCCCAGCGTGTGCCGATGGTGCTCGAGGCAACCGACCGCACCAGGGCCGAGCGTGTGCCGATGGTGCTCGAGGCAAGCTGCCGCACCAGGGCCCAGCGTGTGCCGATGGTGGTCGAGGCAACCGCCCGCACCAGGGCCCAGCGTGTGCCGATGGTGATCGAGGCAACCGACCGCACCAGGGCCCAGCGTGTGCCGATGGTGCTCGAGGCAACCTGCCGCACCAGGGCCCAGCGTGTGCCGATGGTCGTCGAGGGAACCTGCCGCACCAGGGCCCAGCGTGTGCCGATGGTGGTCGAGGCAAGCGCCCGCACCAGGGCCCAGCGTGTGCCGATGGTGCTCGAGGCAACCGACCGCACCAGGGCCCAGCGTGTGCCGATGGTGCTCGAGGCAACCTGCCGCACCAGGGCCCAGCGTGTGCCGATGGTGGTCGAGGCAAGCGCCCGCACCAGGGCCCAGCGTGTGCCGATGGTGGTCGAGGCAAGCGCCCGCACCAGGGCCCAGCGTGTGCCGATGGTGCACCAGGGCCCAGCGTGTGCCGATGGTGCTCGAGGCAACCGACCGCACCAGGGCCCAGCGTGTGCCGATGGTGGTCGAGGCAAGCGGCCGCACCAGGGCCCAGCGTGTGCCGATGGTGGTCGAGGCAAGCGCCCGCACCAGGGCCCAGCGTGTGCCGATGGTGGTCGAGGCAAGCGCCCGCACCAGGGCCCAACGTGTGCCGATGGTGCTGGGGGCAACCGCCCGCACCAGGGCCCAGCGTGTGCCGATGGTGATCGAGGCAACCGCCCGCCCCAGGGCCCAGCGTGTGCCGATGGTGGTCGAGGCAAGCGCCCGCACCAGTGCCCAGCGTGTGCCGATGGTGGTCGAGGCAAGCGCCCGCACCAGGGCCCAGCTTTTGCCGATGGTGATCGAGGCAACCGGCCGCTCCAGGGCCCAGCGTGTGCCGATGGTTATCGGGGCAACCGGCCGCACCAGGGCCCAGGGTCTGCCGATGGTGCTCGAGGCAACCGCCCGCACCAAGGCTCAGCATGTGCCGCTGGTGATCGAGGCAACAACCCACACCAGGGCCCAGCTTGTGCCGATGGCGGTCGAGGCAAGTGCCCGTACCGAAGGGCAGCCTATGCCGATGATGGTCGATGCATGTGCCATCACCATGCGTCATCATGTGCCATTGATGGTCGAGGCCTTGGCCGAAGTTCGATTTTGAGCCACGGTGCCCATGCTTGGCTCCAGCATGTGCTGGTGCCGCATTTTTTTCACTCGGGACAGCATCGCCGGAGCATCACCGGAGCATCGCCGGAGTACCGCCGGAGAACCTGACCGGCGGCATTGGGGTTCCGGCGATTGGGAGGGGGGCCGGGGGGGTGTGCGCACATGACGTGCGATGGGTGCTGGTGCTTGGCCCTTGTGTTGGCCCCCTATCCCTCATCAAACCTCTGAGAACTCACACCCCCTTAAAGAGCGTTTGAGATTTTACAGGTTTGCTGCCAGTAGCCGTTGAAGTGTCTGAAACGGGGACACTTTTTTCAAACGGTCGCGAAATCTTCTCCGGTTCGAGTTTTTAGCTGAATTTTTTTGTGCATGCCAACAAAAATAGAAGGATCACGTCCACAAAATTTGGGGCCAAAACTCCTTCTAAAAAAATTCTAAAAAATCACGAACCGCAAAAAGTTTCGAAAATCGTGAAAAATAGAAAACGAGTCATCTTGCAACGAAACTTCACGTGAAGGCTTAGG
>NW_028323043.1:1748643-1753643 GCF_047325235.1 Durio zibethinus | reverse complement strand
CCTGTATTTCGTTCGAGGGACGTTGGCCGGGGTGCACGCAATGGGAGGCCCATCGCGCACACCTACTCCCCCCGTGGGGGGGGGAGAGGGGGTGCCGGACCACCACCCCCTAAAGAGCATTAGAGATTTTACAGATATGCTACCAGTAGACGTTAAAATGTCTGAAACGGGGACACTTTTTCCAAACAAGCAAATCCCACACCGAGGGTGCGCAGGTGCCGATGGTGGTCGAGGCATGTGCCCGCAACAAGGGCCAACGTGAGCCGATGGTGGTCGAGGCAACCGTCCGCACCAGGGCCCAGCGTGTGCCGATGGTGGTCGAGGCAACCGCCCGCACCAGGGCCCAGCGTGTGCCGATGGTGCTCGAGGCAACCGCCCGCACCAAGGGCCGGCTTGTGCCGATGGTGTTCGAGGCAACCGCCCGCACCAGGGCCCAGCGTGTGCCGATGGTGGTCGAGGCAACCGCCAGCACCAGGGCCCAGCGTGTGCCGATGGTGGTCGAGGCAAGCGCCCGCACCAGGGCCCAGCGTGTGCCGATGGTGGTCGAGGCAAGCGCCCTCACCAAGGCCGAGCGTGTGCCGATGGTGGTCGAGGCAACCGCCCGCACCAGGGCCCAGCGTGTGCCGATGGTGGTCGAGGCAAGCGCCCGCACCAAGGCCGAGCGTGTGCCGATGGTGGTCGAGGCAAGCGCCCGCACCAGGGCCCAGCGTGTGCCGATGGTGGTCGAGGCAAGCGCCCTCACCAAGGCCGAGCGTGTGCCGATGGTGGTCGAGGCAACCGGCCGCACCAAGGGCCGGCGTGTGCCGATGGTGTTCGAGGCAACCGCCCGCACCAGGGCCCAGCGTGTGCCGATGGTGGTCGAGCCAGGAGCCCGCACCAAGGGCCGGCTTGTGCCGATGGTGTTCGGGGCAAGCGCCCGCACCAGGGCCCAGCGTGTGCCGATGGTGCTGGGGGCAAACGCCCGCCCCAGGGCCCAGCGTGTGCCGATGGTTATCGGGGCAACCGGCCGCACCAGGGCCCAGGGTCTGCCGATGGTGCTCGAGGCAACCGCCCGCACCAAGGCTCAGCATGTGCCGATTGTGATCGAGGCAACAACCCACACCAGGGCCCAGCTTGTGCCGATGGCGGTCGAGGCAAGTGCCCGTACCGAAGGGCAGCCTATGCCGATGATGGTCGATGCATGTGCCATCACCATGCGTCATCATGTGCCATTGATGGTCGAGGCCTTGGCCGAAGTTCGATTTTGAGCCACGGTGCCCATGCTTGGCTCCAGCATGTGCTGGTGCCGCATTTTTTTCACTCGGGACAGCATCGCCGGAGCATCGCCGGAGCATCGCCGGAGTACCGCCGGAGAACCTGACCGGCGGCATTGGGGTTCCGGCGATTGGGAGGGGGGCCGGGGGGGTGTGCGCACATGATGTGCGATGGGTGCTGGTACTTGGCCTTGTGTTGGCCCCCTATCCCTCATCAAACCTCTGAGAATTCACACCCCCTTAAAGAGCATTTGAGATTTTACAGGTTTGCTACCAGTAGCCGTTAAAGTGTCTGAAATGGGGACACTTTTTTCAAACGGTCACAAAATCTTCTCTACTTCGAGTTTTTAGCTGAATTTTTTTGTGCATGCCAACAAAAATAGAAGGATCATGCCTACAAAATTTGGGGCCAAAAATCCTTATAAAAAAATTTTAAAAAATCCCGAACCGCAAAAAGTTTCGAAAATCGTGAAAAATAGAAAACGAGTCATCTTCCAACGAAACTTCACGTGAAGGCTTAGGGGACCATTGTATGAATTTACAAGCCATAAAAATGGCATTGGCACGGCAGAAATTTGAAGATGTGCCTAAACCCACCAGGGCCCAGCGTGTGCCGATGGTGCTCGAGGCAACCGCCCGCACCAGGGCCCAGCGTGTGCCGATGGTGCCCGAGGCAAGCGCCCGCACCAGGGCCCAGCGTGTGCCGATGGTGGTCGAGGCAACCGCCCGCACCAGGGCCGATAGTGTGCCGATGGTGCTCGAGGCAACCTGTCGCACCAGGGCCCAGCGTGTGCCGATGGTGATCGAGGCAACCTGCCGCACCAGGGCCCAGCGTGTGCCGATGGTGGTCGAGGCAAGCGCCCGCACCAGCGCCCAGCGTGTGCCGATGGTGCTCGAGGCAACCGACCGCACCAGGGCCCAGCGTGTGCCGATGGTGCTCGAGGCAACCTGCCGCACCAGGGCCCAGCGTGTGCCGATGGTGGTCGAGGCAAGCGCCCGCACCAGGGCCCAGCGTGTGCCGATGGTGGTCGAGGCAACCGCCCGCACCAGGGCCCAGCGTGTGCCGATGGTGCTCGAGGCAACCTGCCGCACCAGGGCCGAGCGTGTGCCGATGGTGGTCGAGGCAAGCGCCCGCACCAGGGCCCAGCGTGTGCCGATGGTGGTCGAGGCAACCTGCCGCACCAGGGCCCAGCGTGTGCCGATGGTGCTCGAGGCAACCGACCGCACCAGGGCCGAGCGTGTGCCGATGGTGCTCGAGGCAAGCGCCCGCACCAGGGCCCAGCGTGTGCCGATGGTGCTCGAGGCAACCGACCGCACCAGGGCCGAGCGTGTGCCGATGGTGGTCGAGGCAAGCGCCCTCACCAGGGCCCAGCGTGTGCCGATGGTGGTCGAGGCAACCTGCCGCACCAGGGCCCAGCGTGTGCCGATGGTGCTCGAGGCAACCGACCGCACCAGGGCCGAGCGTGTGCCGATGGTGCTCGAGGCAAGCGCCCGCACCAGGGCCCAGCGTGTGCCGATGGTGGTCGAGGCAACCTGCCGCACCAGGGCCCAGCGTGTGCCGATGGTGCTCGAGGCAACCTGCCGCACCAGGGCCCAGCGTGTGCCGATGGTGGTCGAGGCAAGCGCCCGCACCAGGGCCCAGCGTGTGCCGATGGTGGTCGAGGCAACCGCCCGCACCAGGGCCCAGTGTGTGCCGATGGTGGTCGAGGCAACCGCCCGCACCCGGGCCCAGCGTGTGCCGATGGTGGTCGAGGCAACCTGCCGCACCAGGTCCCAGCGTGTGCCGATGGTGCTCGAGGCAACCGACCGCACCAGGGCGGAGCGTGTGCCGATGGTGGTCGAGGCAAGCGCCCGCACCAGGGCCCAGCGTGTGCCGATGGTGGTCGAGGCAACCTGCCGCACCAGGGCCCAACGTGTGCCGATGGTGCTCGGGGCAACCGACCGCACCAGGGTCGAGCGTGTGCCGATGGTGCTCGAGGCAAGCTGCCGCACCAGGGCCCAGCGTGTGCCGATGGTGGTCGAGGCAACCGCCCGCACCAGGGCCCAGCTTGTGCCGATGGTGATCGAGGCAACCTGCCGCACCAGGGCCCAGCGTGTGCCGATGGTGGTCGAGGGAACCTGCCGCACCAGGGCCCAGCGTGTGCCGATGGTGGTCGAGGCAAGCGCCCGCACCAGGGCCCAGCGTGTGCCGATGGTGGTCGAGGCAACCGACCGCACCAGGGCCCAGCGTGTGCCGATGGTGCTCGAGGCAACCTGCCGCACCAGGGCCCAGCGTGTGCCGATGGTGGTCGAGGCAAGCGCCCACACCAGGGCCCAGCGTGTGCCGATGGTGGTCGAGGCAACCTGCCGCACCAGGGCCCAGCGTGTGCCGATGGTGCTCGAGGCAACCGACCGCACCAGGGCCGAGCGTGTGCCGATGGTGGTCGAGGCAAGCGCCCGCACCAGGGCCCAGCGTGTGCCGATGGTGGTCGAGGCAACCGCCCGCACCAGGGCCCAGCGTGTGCCGATGGTGGTCGAGGCAACCGCCCGCACCAGGGCCCAGCGTGTGCCGATGGTGCTCGAGGCAACCGACCGCACCAGGGCCCAGCGTGTGCCGATGGTGGTCGAGGCAAGCGCCCGCACCAGGGCCCAGCGTGTGCCGATGGTGCTCGAGGCAACCGACCGCACCAGGGCCGAGCGTGTGCCGATGGTGCTCGAGGCAAGCTGCCGCACCAGGGCCCAGCGTGTGCCGATGGTGGTCGAGGCAACCTGCCGCACCAGGGCCCAGCGTGTGCCGATGGTGGTCGAGGCAAGCGCCCGCACCAGGGCCCAACGTGTGCCGATGGTGCTGGGGGCAACCGCCCGCACCAGGGCCCAGCGTGTGCCGATGGTGGTCGAGGCAAGCGCCCGCACCAGTGCCCAGCGTGTGCCGATGGTGGTCGAGGCAAGCGCCCGCACCAGGGCCCAGCTTTTGCCGATGGTGATCGAGGCAACCGGCCGCTCCAGGGCCCAGCGTGTGCCGATGGTTATCGGGGCAACCGGCCGCACCAGGGCCCAGGGTCTGCGGATGGTGCTCGAGGCAACCGCCCGCACCAAGGCTCAGCATGTGCCGCTGGTGATCGAGGCAACAACCCACACCAGGGCCCAGCTTGTGCCGATGGCGGTCGAGGCAAGTGCCCGTACCGAAGGGCAGCCTATGCCGATGATGGTCGATGCATGTGCCATCACCATGCGTCATCATGTGCCATTGATGGTCGAGGCCTTGGCCGAAGTTCGATTTTGAGCCACGGTGCCCATGCTTGGCTCCAGCATGTGCTGGTGCCGCATTTTTTTCACTCGGGACAGCATCGCCGGAGCATCGCCGGAGTACCGCCGGAGAACCTGACCGGCGGCATTGGGGTTCCGGCGATTGGGAGGGGGGCCGGGGGGGTGTGCGCACATGACGTGCGATGGGTGCTGGTGCTTGGCCCTTGTGTTGGCCCCCTATCCCTCATCAAACCTCTGAGAACTCACACCCCCTTAAAGAGCGTTTGAGATTTTACAGGTTTGCTGCCAGTAGCCGTTGAAGTGTCTGAAACGGGGACACTTTTTTCAAACGGTCGCGAAATCTTCTCCGCTTCGAGTTTTTAGCTGAATTTTTTTGTGCATGCCAACAAAAATAGAAGGATCACGTCCACAAAATTTGGGGCCAAAACTCCTCCTAAAAAAATTCTAAAAAATCCCGAACCGCAAAAAGTTTCGAAAATCGTGAAAAATAGAAAACGAGTC
>NW_028323043.1:1736143-1738643 GCF_047325235.1 Durio zibethinus | reverse complement strand
GGCAACCTGCCGCACCAGGGCCCAGCGTGTGCCGATGGTGGTCGAGGCAAGCGCCCGCACCAGCGCCCAGCGTGTGCCGATGGTGCTCGAGGCAACCGACCGCACCAGGGCCCAGCGTGTGCCGATGGTGCTCGAGGCAACCTGCCGCACCAGGGCCCAGCGTGTGCCGATGGTGGTCGAGGCAAGCGCCCGCACCAGGGCCCAGCGTGTGCCGATGGTGGTCGAGGCAACCGCCCGCACCAGGGCCCAGCGTGTGCCGATGGTGCTCGAGGCAACCTGCCGCACCAGGGCCGAGCGTGTGCCGATGGTGGTCGAGGCAAGCGCCCGCACCAGGGCCCAGCGTGTGCCGATGGTGGTCGAGGCAACCTGCCGCACCAGGGCCCAGCGTGTGCCGATGGTGCTCGAGGCAACCGACCGCACCAGGGCCGAGCGTGTGCCGATGGTGCTCGAGGCAAGCGCCCGCACCAGGGCCCAGCGTGTGCCGATGGTGCTCGAGGCAACCGACCGCACCAGGGCCGAGCGTGTGCCGATGGTGGTCGAGGCAAGCGCCCTCACCAGGGCCCAGCGTGTGCCGATGGTGGTCGAGGCAACCTGCCGCACCAGGGCCCAGCGTGTGCCGATGGTGCTCGAGGCAACCGACCGCACCAGGGCCGAGCGTGTGCCGATGGTGCTCGAGGCAAGCGCCCGCACCAGGGCCCAGCGTGTGCCGATGGTGGTCGAGGCAACCTGCCGCACCAGGGCCCAGCGTGTGCCGATGGTGCTCGAGGCAACCTGCCGCACCAGGGCCCAGCGTGTGCCGATGGTGGTCGAGGCAAGCGCCCGCACCAGGGCCCAGCGTGTGCCGATGGTGGTCGAGGCAACCGCCCGCACCAGGGCCCAGCGTGTGCCGATGGTGGTCGAGGCAACCGCCCGCACCCGGGCCCAGCGTGTGCCGATGGTGGTCGAGGCAACCTGCCGCACCAGGTCCCAGCGTGTGCCGATGGTGCTCGAGGCAACCGACCGCACCAGGGCGGAGCGTGTGCCGATGGTGGTCGAGGCAAGCGCCCGCACCAGGGCCCAGCGTGTGCCGATGGTGGTCGAGGCAACCTGCCGCACCAGGGCCCAACGTGTGCCGATGGTGCTCGGGGCAACCGACCGCACCAGGGTCGAGCGTGTGCCGATGGTGCTCGAGGCAAGCTGCCGCACCAGGGCCCAGCGTGTGCCGATGGTGGTCGAGGCAACCGCCCGCACCAGGGCCCAGCTTGTGCCGATGGTGATCGAGGCAACCTGCCGCACCAGGGCCCAGCGTGTGCCGATGGTGGTCGAGGGAACCTGCCGCACCAGGGCCCAGCGTGTGCCGATGGTGGTCGAGGCAAGCGCCCGCACCAGGGCCCAGCGTGTGCCGATGGTGGTCGAGGCAACCGACCGCACCAGGGCCCAGCGTGTGCCGATGGTGCTCGAGGCAACCTGCCGCACCAGGGCCCAGCGTGTGCCGATGGTGGTCGAGGCAAGCGCCCACACCAGGGCCCAGCGTGTGCCGATGGTGGTCGAGGCAACCTGCCGCACCAGGGCCCAGCGTGTGCCGATGGTGCTCGAGGCAACCGACCGCACCAGGGCCGAGCGTGTGCCGATGGTGGTCGAGGCAAGCGCCCGCACCAGGGCCCAGCGTGTGCCGATGGTGGTCGAGGCAACCGCCCGCACCAGGGCCCAGCGTGTGCCGATGGTGGTCGAGGCAACCGCCCGCACCAGGGCCCAGCGTGTGCCGATGGTGCTCGAGGCAACCGACCGCACCAGGGCCCAGCGTGTGCCGATGGTGGTCGAGGCAAGCGCCCGCACCAGGGCCCAGCGTGTGCCGATGGTGCTCGAGGCAACCGACCGCACCAGGGCCGAGCGTGTGCCGATGGTGCTCGAGGCAAGCTGCCGCACCAGGGCCCAGCGTGTGCCGATGGTGGTCGAGGCAACCTGCCGCACCAGGGCCCAGCGTGTGCCGATGGTGGTCGAGGCAAGCGCCCGCACCAGGGCCCAACGTGTGCCGATGGTGCTGGGGGCAACCGCCCGCACCAGGGCCCAGCGTGTGCCGATGGTGGTCGAGGCAAGCGCCCGCACCAGTGCCCAGCGTGTGCCGATGGTGGTCGAGGCAAGCGCCCGCACCAGGGCCCAGCTTTTGCCGATGGTGATCGAGGCAACCGGCCGCTCCAGGGCCCAGCGTGTGCCGATGGTTATCGGGGCAACCGGCCGCACCAGGGCCCAGGGTCTGCGGATGGTGCTCGAGGCAACCGCCCGCACCAAGGCTCAGCATGTGCCGCTGGTGATCGAGGCAACAACCCACACCAGGGCCCAGCTTGTGCCGATGGCGGTCGAGGCAAGTGCCCGTACCGAAGGGCAGCCTATGCCGATGATGGTCGATGCATGTGCCATCACCATGCGTCATCATGTGCCATTGATGGTCGAGGCCTTGGCCGAAGTTCGATTTTGAGCCACGGTGCCCATGCTTGGCTCCAGCATGTGCTGGTGCCGCATT
>NW_028323043.1:1723643-1726143 GCF_047325235.1 Durio zibethinus | reverse complement strand
ATGCCAACAAAAATAGAAGGATCATGCCTACAAAATTTGGGGCCAAAAATCCTTATAAAAAAATTTTAAAAAATCCCGAACCGCAAAAAGTTTCGAAAATCGTGAAAAATAGAAAACGAGTCATCTTCCAACGAAACTTCACGTGAAGGCTTAGGGGACCATTGTATGAATTTACAAGCCATAAAAATGGCATTGGCACGGCAGAAATTTGAAGATGTGCCTAAACCCACCAGGGCCCAGCGTGTGCCGATGGTGCTCGAGGCAACCGCCCGCACCAGGGCCCAGCGTGTGCCGATGGTGCCCGAGGCAAGCGCCCGCACCAGGGCCCAGCGTGTGCCGATGGTGGTCGAGGCAACCGCCCGCACCAGGGCCGATAGTGTGCCGATGGTGCTCGAGGCAACCTGTCGCACCAGGGCCCAGCGTGTGCCGATGGTGATCGAGGCAACCTGCCGCACCAGGGCCCAGCGTGTGCCGATGGTGGTCGAGGCAAGCGCCCGCACCAGCGCCCAGCGTGTGCCGATGGTGCTCGAGGCAACCGACCGCACCAGGGCCCAGCGTGTGCCGATGGTGCTCGAGGCAACCTGCCGCACCAGGGCCCAGCGTGTGCCGATGGTGGTCGAGGCAAGCGCCCGCACCAGGGCCCAGCGTGTGCCGATGGTGGTCGAGGCAACCGCCCGCACCAGGGCCCAGCGTGTGCCGATGGTGCTCGAGGCAACCTGCCGCACCAGGGCCGAGCGTGTGCCGATGGTGGTCGAGGCAAGCGCCCGCACCAGGGCCCAGCGTGTGCCGATGGTGGTCGAGGCAACCTGCCGCACCAGGGCCCAGCGTGTGCCGATGGTGCTCGAGGCAACCGACCGCACCAGGGCCGAGCGTGTGCCGATGGTGCTCGAGGCAAGCGCCCGCACCAGGGCCCAGCGTGTGCCGATGGTGCTCGAGGCAACCGACCGCACCAGGGCCGAGCGTGTGCCGATGGTGGTCGAGGCAAGCGCCCTCACCAGGGCCCAGCGTGTGCCGATGGTGGTCGAGGCAACCTGCCGCACCAGGGCCCAGCGTGTGCCGATGGTGCTCGAGGCAACCGACCGCACCAGGGCCGAGCGTGTGCCGATGGTGCTCGAGGCAAGCGCCCGCACCAGGGCCCAGCGTGTGCCGATGGTGGTCGAGGCAACCTGCCGCACCAGGGCCCAGCGTGTGCCGATGGTGCTCGAGGCAACCTGCCGCACCAGGGCCCAGCGTGTGCCGATGGTGGTCGAGGCAAGCGCCCGCACCAGGGCCCAGCGTGTGCCGATGGTGGTCGAGGCAACCGCCCGCACCAGGGCCCAGCGTGTGCCGATGGTGGTCGAGGCAACCGCCCGCACCCGGGCCCAGCGTGTGCCGATGGTGGTCGAGGCAACCTGCCGCACCAGGTCCCAGCGTGTGCCGATGGTGCTCGAGGCAACCGACCGCACCAGGGCGGAGCGTGTGCCGATGGTGGTCGAGGCAAGCGCCCGCACCAGGGCCCAGCGTGTGCCGATGGTGGTCGAGGCAACCTGCCGCACCAGGGCCCAACGTGTGCCGATGGTGCTCGGGGCAACCGACCGCACCAGGGTCGAGCGTGTGCCGATGGTGCTCGAGGCAAGCTGCCGCACCAGGGCCCAGCGTGTGCCGATGGTGGTCGAGGCAACCGCCCGCACCAGGGCCCAGCTTGTGCCGATGGTGATCGAGGCAACCTGCCGCACCAGGGCCCAGCGTGTGCCGATGGTGGTCGAGGGAACCTGCCGCACCAGGGCCCAGCGTGTGCCGATGGTGGTCGAGGCAAGCGCCCGCACCAGGGCCCAGCGTGTGCCGATGGTGGTCGAGGCAACCGACCGCACCAGGGCCCAGCGTGTGCCGATGGTGCTCGAGGCAACCTGCCGCACCAGGGCCCAGCGTGTGCCGATGGTGGTCGAGGCAAGCGCCCACACCAGGGCCCAGCGTGTGCCGATGGTGGTCGAGGCAACCTGCCGCACCAGGGCCCAGCGTGTGCCGATGGTGCTCGAGGCAACCGACCGCACCAGGGCCGAGCGTGTGCCGATGGTGGTCGAGGCAAGCGCCCGCACCAGGGCCCAGCGTGTGCCGATGGTGGTCGAGGCAACCGCCCGCACCAGGGCCCAGCGTGTGCCGATGGTGGTCGAGGCAACCGCCCGCACCAGGGCCCAGCGTGTGCCGATGGTGCTCGAGGCAACCGACCGCACCAGGGCCCAGCGTGTGCCGATGGTGGTCGAGGCAAGCGCCCGCACCAGGGCCCAGCGTGTGCCGATGGTGCTCGAGGCAACCGACCGCACCAGGGCCGAGCGTGTGCCGATGGTGCTCGAGGCAAGCTGCCGCACCAGGGCCCAGCGTGTGCCGATGGTGGTCGAGGCAACCTGCCGCACCAGGGCCCAGCGTGTGCCGATGGTGGTCGAGGCAAGCGCCCGCACCAGGGCCCAACGTGTGCCGATGGTGCTGGGGGCAACCGCCCGCACCAGGGCCCAGCGTGTGCCGA
>NW_028323043.1:1711143-1713643 GCF_047325235.1 Durio zibethinus | reverse complement strand
ATGTGCCATCACCATGCGTCATCATGTGCCATTGATGGTCGAGGCCTTGGCCGAAGTTCGATTTTGAGCCACGGTGCCCATGCTTGGCTCCAGCATGTGCTGGTGCCGCATTTTTTTCACTCGGGACAGCATCGCCGGAGCATCGCCGGAGCATCGCCGGAGTACCGCCGGAGAACCTGACCGGCGGCATTGGGGTTCCGGCGATTGGGAGGGGGGCCGGGGGGGTGTGCGCACATGATGTGCGATGGGTGCTGGTACTTGGCCTTGTGTTGGCCCCCTATCCCTCATCAAACCTCTGAGAATTCACACCCCCTTAAAGAGCATTTGAGATTTTACAGGTTTGCTACCAGTAGCCGTTAAAGTGTCTGAAATGGGGACACTTTTTTCAAACGGTCACAAAATCTTCTCTACTTCGAGTTTTTAGCTGAATTTTTTTGTGCATGCCAACAAAAATAGAAGGATCATGCCTACAAAATTTGGGGCCAAAAATCCTTATAAAAAAATTTTAAAAAATCCCGAACCGCAAAAAGTTTCGAAAATCGTGAAAAATAGAAAACGAGTCATCTTCCAACGAAACTTCACGTGAAGGCTTAGGGGACCATTGTATGAATTTACAAGCCATAAAAATGGCATTGGCACGGCAGAAATTTGAAGATGTGCCTAAACCCACCAGGGCCCAGCGTGTGCCGATGGTGCTCGAGGCAACCGCCCGCACCAGGGCCCAGCGTGTGCCGATGGTGCCCGAGGCAAGCGCCCGCACCAGGGCCCAGCGTGTGCCGATGGTGGTCGAGGCAACCGCCCGCACCAGGGCCGATAGTGTGCCGATGGTGCTCGAGGCAACCTGTCGCACCAGGGCCCAGCGTGTGCCGATGGTGATCGAGGCAACCTGCCGCACCAGGGCCCAGCGTGTGCCGATGGTGGTCGAGGCAAGCGCCCGCACCAGCGCCCAGCGTGTGCCGATGGTGCTCGAGGCAACCGACCGCACCAGGGCCCAGCGTGTGCCGATGGTGCTCGAGGCAACCTGCCGCACCAGGGCCCAGCGTGTGCCGATGGTGGTCGAGGCAAGCGCCCGCACCAGGGCCCAGCGTGTGCCGATGGTGGTCGAGGCAACCGCCCGCACCAGGGCCCAGCGTGTGCCGATGGTGCTCGAGGCAACCTGCCGCACCAGGGCCGAGCGTGTGCCGATGGTGGTCGAGGCAAGCGCCCGCACCAGGGCCCAGCGTGTGCCGATGGTGGTCGAGGCAACCTGCCGCACCAGGGCCCAGCGTGTGCCGATGGTGCTCGAGGCAACCGACCGCACCAGGGCCGAGCGTGTGCCGATGGTGCTCGAGGCAAGCGCCCGCACCAGGGCCCAGCGTGTGCCGATGGTGCTCGAGGCAACCGACCGCACCAGGGCCGAGCGTGTGCCGATGGTGGTCGAGGCAAGCGCCCTCACCAGGGCCCAGCGTGTGCCGATGGTGGTCGAGGCAACCTGCCGCACCAGGGCCCAGCGTGTGCCGATGGTGCTCGAGGCAACCGACCGCACCAGGGCCGAGCGTGTGCCGATGGTGCTCGAGGCAAGCGCCCGCACCAGGGCCCAGCGTGTGCCGATGGTGGTCGAGGCAACCTGCCGCACCAGGGCCCAGCGTGTGCCGATGGTGCTCGAGGCAACCTGCCGCACCAGGGCCCAGCGTGTGCCGATGGTGGTCGAGGCAAGCGCCCGCACCAGGGCCCAGCGTGTGCCGATGGTGGTCGAGGCAACCGCCCGCACCAGGGCCCAGTGTGTGCCGATGGTGGTCGAGGCAACCGCCCGCACCCGGGCCCAGCGTGTGCCGATGGTGGTCGAGGCAACCTGCCGCACCAGGTCCCAGCGTGTGCCGATGGTGCTCGAGGCAACCGACCGCACCAGGGCGGAGCGTGTGCCGATGGTGGTCGAGGCAAGCGCCCGCACCAGGGCCCAGCGTGTGCCGATGGTGGTCGAGGCAACCTGCCGCACCAGGGCCCAACGTGTGCCGATGGTGCTCGGGGCAACCGACCGCACCAGGGTCGAGCGTGTGCCGATGGTGCTCGAGGCAAGCTGCCGCACCAGGGCCCAGCGTGTGCCGATGGTGGTCGAGGCAACCGCCCGCACCAGGGCCCAGCTTGTGCCGATGGTGATCGAGGCAACCTGCCGCACCAGGGCCCAGCGTGTGCCGATGGTGGTCGAGGGAACCTGCCGCACCAGGGCCCAGCGTGTGCCGATGGTGGTCGAGGCAAGCGCCCGCACCAGGGCCCAGCGTGTGCCGATGGTGGTCGAGGCAACCGACCGCACCAGGGCCCAGCGTGTGCCGATGGTGCTCGAGGCAACCTGCCGCACCAGGGCCCAGCGTGTGCCGATGGTGGTCGAGGCAAGCGCCCACACCAGGGCCCAGCGTGTGCCGATGGTGGTCGAGGCAACCTGCCGCACCAGGGCCCAGCGTGTGCCGATGGTGCTCGAGGCAACCGACCGCACCAGGGCCGAGCGTGTGCCGATGGTGGTCGA
>NW_028323043.1:1698643-1701143 GCF_047325235.1 Durio zibethinus | reverse complement strand
ACCAAGGCCGAGCGTGTGCCGATGGTGGTCGAGGCAACCGGCCGCACCAAGGGCCGGCGTGTGCCGATGGTGTTCGAGGCAACCGCCCGCACCAGGGCCCAGCGTGTGCCGATGGTGGTCGAGCCAGGAGCCCGCACCAAGGGCCGGCTTGTGCCGATGGTGTTCGGGGCAAGCGCCCGCACCAGGGCCCAGCGTGTGCCGATGGTGCTGGGGGCAAACGCCCGCCCCAGGGCCCAGCGTGTGCCGATGGTTATCGGGGCAACCGGCCGCACCAGGGCCCAGGGTCTGCCGATGGTGCTCGAGGCAACCGCCCGCACCAAGGCTCAGCATGTGCCGATTGTGATCGAGGCAACAACCCACACCAGGGCCCAGCTTGTGCCGATGGCGGTCGAGGCAAGTGCCCGTACCGAAGGGCAGCCTATGCCGATGATGGTCGATGCATGTGCCATCACCATGCGTCATCATGTGCCATTGATGGTCGAGGCCTTGGCCGAAGTTCGATTTTGAGCCACGGTGCCCATGCTTGGCTCCAGCATGTGCTGGTGCCGCATTTTTTTCACTCGGGACAGCATCGCCGGAGCATCGCCGGAGCATCGCCGGAGTACCGCCGGAGAACCTGACCGGCGGCATTGGGGTTCCGGCGATTGGGAGGGGGGCCGGGGGGGTGTGCGCACATGATGTGCGATGGGTGCTGGTACTTGGCCTTGTGTTGGCCCCCTATCCCTCATCAAACCTCTGAGAATTCACACCCCCTTAAAGAGCATTTGAGATTTTACAGGTTTGCTACCAGTAGCCGTTAAAGTGTCTGAAATGGGGACACTTTTTTCAAACGGTCACAAAATCTTCTCTACTTCGAGTTTTTAGCTGAATTTTTTTGTGCATGCCAACAAAAATAGAAGGATCATGCCTACAAAATTTGGGGCCAAAAATCCTTATAAAAAAATTTTAAAAAATCCCGAACCGCAAAAAGTTTCGAAAATCGTGAAAAATAGAAAACGAGTCATCTTCCAACGAAACTTCACGTGAAGGCTTAGGGGACCATTGTATGAATTTACAAGCCATAAAAATGGCATTGGCACGGCAGAAATTTGAAGATGTGCCTAAACCCACCAGGGCCCAGCGTGTGCCGATGGTGCTCGAGGCAACCGCCCGCACCAGGGCCCAGCGTGTGCCGATGGTGCCCGAGGCAAGCGCCCGCACCAGGGCCCAGCGTGTGCCGATGGTGGTCGAGGCAACCGCCCGCACCAGGGCCGATAGTGTGCCGATGGTGCTCGAGGCAACCTGTCGCACCAGGGCCCAGCGTGTGCCGATGGTGATCGAGGCAACCTGCCGCACCAGGGCCCAGCGTGTGCCGATGGTGGTCGAGGCAAGCGCCCGCACCAGCGCCCAGCGTGTGCCGATGGTGCTCGAGGCAACCGACCGCACCAGGGCCCAGCGTGTGCCGATGGTGCTCGAGGCAACCTGCCGCACCAGGGCCCAGCGTGTGCCGATGGTGGTCGAGGCAAGCGCCCGCACCAGGGCCCAGCGTGTGCCGATGGTGGTCGAGGCAACCGCCCGCACCAGGGCCCAGCGTGTGCCGATGGTGCTCGAGGCAACCGACCGCACCAGGGCCGAGCGTGTGCCGATGGTGCTCGAGGCAAGCGCCCGCACCAGGGCCCAGCGTGTGCCGATGGTGGTCGAGGCAACCTGCCGCACCAGGGCCCAGCGTGTGCCGATGGTGCTCGAGGCAACCTGCCGCACCAGGGCCCAGCGTGTGCCGATGGTGGTCGAGGCAAGCGCCCGCACCAGGGCCCAGCGTGTGCCGATGGTGGTCGAGGCAACCGCCCGCACCAGGGCCCAGTGTGTGCCGATGGTGGTCGAGGCAACCGCCCGCACCCGGGCCCAGCGTGTGCCGATGGTGGTCGAGGCAACCTGCCGCACCAGGTCCCAGCGTGTGCCGATGGTGCTCGAGGCAACCGACCGCACCAGGCCGGAGCGTGTGCCGATGGTGGTCGAGGCAAGCGCCCGCACCAGGGCCCAGCGTGTGCCGATGGTGGTCGAGGCAACCTGCCGCACCAGGGCCCAACGTGTGCCGATGGTGCTCGGGGCAACCGACCGCACCAGGGTCGAGCGTGTGCCGATGGTGCTCGAGGCAAGCTGCCGCACCAGGGCCCAGCGTGTGCCGATGGTGGTCGAGGCAACCGCCCGCACCAGGGCCCAGCTTGTGCCGATGGTGATCGAGGCAACCTGCCGCACCAGGGCCCAGCGTGTGCCGATGGTGGTCGAGGGAACCTGCCGCACCAGGGCCCAGCGTGTGCCGATGGTGGTCGAGGCAAGCGCCCGCACCAGGGCCCAGCGTGTGCCGATGGTGGTCGAGGCAACCGACCGCACCAGGGCCCAGCGTGTGCCGATGGTGCTCGAGGCAACCTGCCGCACCAGGGCCCAGCGTGTGCCGATGGTGGTCGAGGCAAGCGCCCACACCAGGGCCCAGCGTGTGCCGATGGTGGTCGAGGCAACCTGC
>NW_028323043.1:1686143-1688643 GCF_047325235.1 Durio zibethinus | reverse complement strand
AGCGTGTGCCGATGGTGGTCGAGGCAAGCGCCCGCACCAGGGCCCAGCGTGTGCCGATGGTGGTCGAGGCAAGCGCCCTCACCAAGGCCGAGCGTGTGCCGATGGTGGTCGAGGCAACCGGCCGCACCAAGGGCCGGCGTGTGCCGATGGTGTTCGAGGCAACCGCCCGCACCAGGGCCCAGCGTGTGCCGATGGTGGTCGAGCCAGGAGCCCGCACCAAGGGCCGGCTTGTGCCGATGGTGTTCGGGGCAAGCGCCCGCACCAGGGCCCAGCGTGTGCCGATGGTGCTGGGGGCAAACGCCCGCCCCAGGGCCCAGCGTGTGCCGATGGTTATCGGGGCAACCGGCCGCACCAGGGCCCAGGGTCTGCCGATGGTGCTCGAGGCAACCGCCCGCACCAAGGCTCAGCATGTGCCGATTGTGATCGAGGCAACAACCCACACCAGGGCCCAGCTTGTGCCGATGGCGGTCGAGGCAAGTGCCCGTACCGAAGGGCAGCCTATGCCGATGATGGTCGATGCATGTGCCATCACCATGCGTCATCATGTGCCATTGATGGTCGAGGCCTTGGCCGAAGTTCGATTTTGAGCCACGGTGCCCATGCTTGGCTCCAGCATGTGCTGGTGCCGCATTTTTTTCACTCGGGACAGCATCGCCGGAGCATCGCCGGAGTACCGCCGGAGAACCTGACCGGCGGCATTGGGGTTCCGGCGATTGGGAGGGGGGCCGGGGGGGTGTGCGCACATGATGTGCGATGGGTGCTGGTACTTGGCCTTGTGTTGGCCCCCTATCCCTCATCAAACCTCTGAGAATTCACACCCCCTTAAAGAGCATTTGAGATTTTACAGGTTTGCTACCAGTAGCCGTTAAAGTGTCTGAAATGGGGACACTTTTTTCAAACGGTCACAAAATCTTCTCTACTTCGAGTTTTTAGCTGAATTTTTTTGTGCATGCCAACAAAAATAGAAGGATCATGCCTACAAAATTTGGGGCCAAAAATCCTTATAAAAAAATTTTAAAAAATCCCGAACCGCAAAAAGTTTCGAAAATCGTGAAAAATAGAAAACGAGTCATCTTCCAACGAAACTTCACGTGAAGGCTTAGGGGACCATTGTATGAATTTACAAGCCATAAAAATGGCATTGGCACGGCAGAAATTTGAAGATGTGCCTAAACCCACCAGGGCCCAGCGTGTGCCGATGGTGCTCGAGGCAACCGCCCGCACCAGGGCCCAGCGTGTGCCGATGGTGCCCGAGGCAAGCGCCCGCACCAGGGCCCAGCGTGTGCCGATGGTGGTCGAGGCAACCGCCCGCACCAGGGCCGATAGTGTGCCGATGGTGCTCGAGGCAACCTGTCGCACCAGGGCCCAGCGTGTGCCGATGGTGATCGAGGCAACCTGCCGCACCAGGGCCCAGCGTGTGCCGATGGTGGTCGAGGCAAGCGCCCGCACCAGCGCCCAGCGTGTGCCGATGGTGCTCGAGGCAACCGACCGCACCAGGGCCCAGCGTGTGCCGATGGTGCTCGAGGCAACCTGCCGCACCAGGGCCCAGCGTGTGCCGATGGTGGTCGAGGCAAGCGCCCGCACCAGGGCCCAGCGTGTGCCGATGGTGGTCGAGGCAACCGCCCGCACCAGGGCCCAGCGTGTGCCGATGGTGCTCGAGGCAACCTGCCGCACCAGGGCCGAGCGTGTGCCGATGGTGGTCGAGGCAAGCGCCCGCACCAGGGCCCAGCGTGTGCCGATGGTGGTCGAGGCAACCTGCCGCACCAGGGCCCAGCGTGTGCCGATGGTGCTCGAGGCAACCGACCGCACCAGGGCCGAGCGTGTGCCGATGGTGCTCGAGGCAAGCGCCCGCACCAGGGCCCAGCGTGTGCCGATGGTGCTCGAGGCAACCGACCGCACCAGGGCCGAGCGTGTGCCGATGGTGGTCGAGGCAAGCGCCCTCACCAGGGCCCAGCGTGTGCCGATGGTGGTCGAGGCAACCTGCCGCACCAGGGCCCAGCGTGTGCCGATGGTGCTCGAGGCAACCGACCGCACCAGGGCCGAGCGTGTGCCGATGGTGCTCGAGGCAAGCGCCCGCACCAGGGCCCAGCGTGTGCCGATGGTGGTCGAGGCAACCTGCCGCACCAGGGCCCAGCGTGTGCCGATGGTGCTCGAGGCAACCTGCCGCACCAGGGCCCAGCGTGTGCCGATGGTGGTCGAGGCAAGCGCCCGCACCAGGGCCCAGCGTGTGCCGATGGTGGTCGAGGCAACCGCCCGCACCAGGGCCCAGCGTGTGCCGATGGTGGTCGAGGCAACCGCCCGCACCCGGGCCCAGCGTGTGCCGATGGTGGTCGAGGCAACCTGCCGCACCAGGTCCCAGCGTGTGCCGATGGTGCTCGAGGCAACCGACCGCACCAGGGCGGAGCGTGTGCCGATGGTGGTCGAGGCAAGCGCCCGCACCAGGGCCCAGCGTGTGCCGATGGTGGTCGAGGCAACCTGCCGCACCAGGGCCCAACGTGTG
>NW_028323043.1:1671143-1676143 GCF_047325235.1 Durio zibethinus | reverse complement strand
AGGCATGTGCCCGCAACAAGGGCCAACGTGAGCCGATGGTGGTCGAGGCAACCGTCCGCACCAGGGCCCAGCGTGTGCCGATGGTGGTCGAGGCAACCGCCCGCACCAGGGCCCAGCGTGTGCCGATGGTGCTCGAGGCAACCGCCCGCACCAAGGGCCGGCTTGTGCCGATGGTGTTCGAGGCAACCGCCCGCACCAGGGCCCAGCGTGTGCCGATGGTGGTCGAGGCAACCGCCAGCACCAGGGCCCAGCGTGTGCCGATGGTGGTCGAGGCAAGCGCCCGCACCAGGGCCCAGCGTGTGCCGATGGTGGTCGAGGCAAGCGCCCTCACCAAGGCCGAGCGTGTGCCGATGGTGGTCGAGGCAACCGCCCGCACCAGGGCCCAGCGTGTGCCGATGGTGGTCGAGGCAAGCGCCCGCACCAAGGCCGAGCGTGTGCCGATGGTGGTCGAGGCAAGCGCCCGCACCAGGGCCCAGCGTGTGCCGATGGTGGTCGAGGCAAGCGCCCTCACCAAGGCCGAGCGTGTGCCGATGGTGGTCGAGGCAACCGGCCGCACCAAGGGCCGGCGTGTGCCGATGGTGTTCGAGGCAACCGCCCGCACCAGGGCCCAGCGTGTGCCGATGGTGGTCGAGCCAGGAGCCCGCACCAAGGGCCGGCTTGTGCCGATGGTGTTCGGGGCAAGCGCCCGCACCAGGGCCCAGCGTGTGCCGATGGTGCTGGGGGCAAACGCCCGCCCCAGGGCCCAGCGTGTGCCGATGGTTATCGGGGCAACCGGCCGCACCAGGGCCCAGGGTCTGCCGATGGTGCTCGAGGCAACCGCCCGCACCAAGGCTCAGCATGTGCCGATTGTGATCGAGGCAACAACCCACACCAGGGCCCAGCTTGTGCCGATGGCGGTCGAGGCAAGTGCCCGTACCGAAGGGCAGCCTATGCCGATGATGGTCGATGCATGTGCCATCACCATGCGTCATCATGTGCCATTGATGGTCGAGGCCTTGGCCGAAGTTCGATTTTGAGCCACGGTGCCCATGCTTGGCTCCAGCATGTGCTGGTGCCGCATTTTTTTCACTCGGGACAGCATCGCCGGAGCATCGCCGGAGCATCGCCGGAGTACCGCCGGAGAACCTGACCGGCGGCATTGGGGTTCCGGCGATTGGGAGGGGGGCCGGGGGGGTGTGCGCACATGATGTGCGATGGGTGCTGGTACTTGGCCTTGTGTTGGCCCCCTATCCCTCATCAAACCTCTGAGAATTCACACCCCCTTAAAGAGCATTTGAGATTTTACAGGTTTGCTACCAGTAGCCGTTAAAGTGTCTGAAATGGGGACACTTTTTTCAAACGGTCACAAAATCTTCTCTACTTCGAGTTTTTAGCTGAATTTTTTTGTGCATGCCAACAAAAATAGAAGGATCATGCCTACAAAATTTGGGGCCAAAAATCCTTATAAAAAAATTTTAAAAAATCCCGAACCGCAAAAAGTTTCGAAAATCGTGAAAAATAGAAAACGAGTCATCTTCCAACGAAACTTCACGTGAAGGCTTAGGGGACCATTGTATGAATTTACAAGCCATAAAAATGGCATTGGCACGGCAGAAATTTGAAGATGTGCCTAAACCCACCAGGGCCCAGCGTGTGCCGATGGTGCTCGAGGCAACCGCCCGCACCAGGGCCCAGCGTGTGCCGATGGTGCCCGAGGCAAGCGCCCGCACCAGGGCCCAGCGTGTGCCGATGGTGGTCGAGGCAACCGCCCGCACCAGGGCCGATAGTGTGCCGATGGTGCTCGAGGCAACCTGTCGCACCAGGGCCCAGCGTGTGCCGATGGTGATCGAGGCAACCTGCCGCACCAGGGCCCAGCGTGTGCCGATGGTGGTCGAGGCAAGCGCCCGCACCAGCGCCCAGCGTGTGCCGATGGTGCTCGAGGCAACCGACCGCACCAGGGCCCAGCGTGTGCCGATGGTGCTCGAGGCAACCTGCCGCACCAGGGCCCAGCGTGTGCCGATGGTGGTCGAGGCAAGCGCCCGCACCAGGGCCCAGCGTGTGCCGATGGTGGTCGAGGCAACCGCCCGCACCAGGGCCCAGCGTGTGCCGATGGTGCTCGAGGCAACCTGCCGCACCAGGGCCGAGCGTGTGCCGATGGTGGTCGAGGCAAGCGCCCGCACCAGGGCCCAGCGTGTGCCGATGGTGGTCGAGGCAACCTGCCGCACCAGGGCCCAGCGTGTGCCGATGGTGCTCGAGGCAACCGACCGCACCAGGGCCGAGCGTGTGCCGATGGTGCTCGAGGCAAGCGCCCGCACCAGGGCCCAGCGTGTGCCGATGGTGCTCGAGGCAACCGACCGCACCAGGGCCGAGCGTGTGCCGATGGTGGTCGAGGCAAGCGCCCTCACCAGGGCCCAGCGTGTGCCGATGGTGGTCGAGGCAACCTGCCGCACCAGGGCCCAGCGTGTGCCGATGGTGCTCGAGGCAACCGACCGCACCAGGGCCGAGCGTGTGCCGATGGTGCTCGAGGCAAGCGCCCGCACCAGGGCCCAGCGTGTGCCGATGGTGGTCGAGGCAACCTGCCGCACCAGGGCCCAGCGTGTGCCGATGGTGCTCGAGGCAACCTGCCGCACCAGGGCCCAGCGTGTGCCGATGGTGGTCGAGGCAAGCGCCCGCACCAGGGCCCAGCGTGTGCCGATGGTGGTCGAGGCAACCGCCCGCACCAGGGCCCAGTGTGTGCCGATGGTGGTCGAGGCAACCGCCCGCACCCGGGCCCAGCGTGTGCCGATGGTGGTCGAGGCAACCTGCCGCACCAGGTCCCAGCGTGTGCCGATGGTGCTCGAGGCAACCGACCGCACCAGGGCGGAGCGTGTGCCGATGGTGGTCGAGGCAAGCGCCCGCACCAGGGCCCAGCGTGTGCCGATGGTGGTCGAGGCAACCTGCCGCACCAGGGCCCAACGTGTGCCGATGGTGCTCGGGGCAACCGACCGCACCAGGGTCGAGCGTGTGCCGATGGTGCTCGAGGCAAGCTGCCGCACCAGGGCCCAGCGTGTGCCGATGGTGGTCGAGGCAACCGCCCGCACCAGGGCCCAGCTTGTGCCGATGGTGATCGAGGCAACCTGCCGCACCAGGGCCCAGCGTGTGCCGATGGTGGTCGAGGGAACCTGCCGCACCAGGGCCCAGCGTGTGCCGATGGTGGTCGAGGCAAGCGCCCGCACCAGGGCCCAGCGTGTGCCGATGGTGGTCGAGGCAACCGACCGCACCAGGGCCCAGCGTGTGCCGATGGTGCTCGAGGCAACCTGCCGCACCAGGGCCCAGCGTGTGCCGATGGTGGTCGAGGCAAGCGCCCACACCAGGGCCCAGCGTGTGCCGATGGTGGTCGAGGCAACCTGCCGCACCAGGGCCCAGCGTGTGCCGATGGTGCTCGAGGCAACCGACCGCACCAGGGCCGAGCGTGTGCCGATGGTGGTCGAGGCAAGCGCCCGCACCAGGGCCCAGCGTGTGCCGATGGTGGTCGAGGCAACCGCCCGCACCAGGGCCCAGCGTGTGCCGATGGTGGTCGAGGCAACCGCCCGCACCAGGGCCCAGCGTGTGCCGATGGTGCTCGAGGCAACCGACCGCACCAGGGCCCAGCGTGTGCCGATGGTGGTCGAGGCAAGCGCCCGCACCAGGGCCCAGCGTGTGCCGATGGTGCTCGAGGCAACCGACCGCACCAGGGCCGAGCGTGTGCCGATGGTGCTCGAGGCAAGCTGCCGCACCAGGGCCCAGCGTGTGCCGATGGTGGTCGAGGCAACCTGCCGCACCAGGGCCCAGCGTGTGCCGATGGTGGTCGAGGCAAGCGCCCGCACCAGGGCCCAACGTGTGCCGATGGTGCTGGGGGCAACCGCCCGCACCAGGGCCCAGCGTGTGCCGATGGTGGTCGAGGCAAGCGCCCGCACCAGTGCCCAGCGTGTGCCGATGGTGGTCGAGGCAAGCGCCCGCACCAGGGCCCAGCTTTTGCCGATGGTGATCGAGGCAACCGGCCGCTCCAGGGCCCAGCGTGTGCCGATGGTTATCGGGGCAACCGGCCGCACCAGGGCCCAGGGTCTGCGGATGGTGCTCGAGGCAACCGCCCGCACCAAGGCTCAGCATGTGCCGCTGGTGATCGAGGCAACAACCCACACCAGGGCCCAGCTTGTGCCGATGGCGGTCGAGGCAAGTGCCCGTACCGAAGGGCAGCCTATGCCGATGATGGTCGATGCATGTGCCATCACCATGCGTCATCATGTGCCATTGATGGTCGAGGCCTTGGCCGAAGTTCGATTTTGAGCCACGGTGCCCATGCTTGGCTCCAGCATGTGCTGGTGCCGCATTTTTTTCACTCGGGACAGCATCGCCGGAGCATCGCCGGAGTACCGCCGGAGAACCTGACCGGCGGCATTGGGGTTCCGGCGATTGGGAGGGGGGCCGGGGGGGTGTGCGCACATGACGTGCGATGGGTGCTGGTGCTTGGCCCTTGTGTTGGCCCCCTATCCCTCATCAAACCTCTGAGAACTCACACCCCCTTAAAGAGCGTTTGAGATTTTACAGGTTTGCTGCCAGTAGCCGTTGAAGTGTCTGAAACGGGGACACTTTTTTCAAACGGTCGCGAAATCTTCTCCGCTTCGAGTTTTTAGCTGAATTTTTTTGTGCATGCCAACAAAAATAGAAGGATCACGTCCACAAAATTTGGGGCCAAAACTCCTCCTAAAAAAATTCTAAAAAATCCCGAACCGCAAAAAGTTTCGAAAATCGTGAAAAATAGAAAACGAGTCATCTTGCAACGAAACTTCACGTGAAGGCTTAGGGGACCATTGTATGAATTTACAAGCCATAAAAATGGCATTGGCACGGCAGAAATTTGAAGATGTGCCTAAACCCACCTACCACCCGATCGATCCCCGGCTTGCGCATCCTGCCTCTCCGGCCGGCTGAGCGCCCGCACGCTCGTTCCGTGGGTTGACTTAGGCATACGGAGCTCATTCCATGTCTAAGCCCCAGTCGGA
>NW_028323043.1:1658643-1663643 GCF_047325235.1 Durio zibethinus | reverse complement strand
CGCAACCGCAGCTTCTGCTCGCACCACCCCAGGGAGCCGTTGCCCGATTCAGGGACTTGGTCTGGGGTCTAGGGCAGCATCCGCCGCGTGCACGGGCTGGAGCTCGGCTCCCTTTTTTTGCATGCAAGCCAACCGATCGAGGCCATGGGCGCCTGCCGGTCACCGGAGCAACCAGTCGCCGGACAAAAATCGCCGGAAGGCATGCACGCCCTGTATTTCGTTCGAGGGACGTTGGCCGGGGTGCACGCAATGGGAGGCCCATCGCGCACACCTACTCCCCCCGTGGGGGGGGGAGAGGGGGTGCCGGACCACCACCCCCTAAAGAGCATTAGAGATTTTACAGATATGCTACCAGTAGACGTTAAAATGTCTGAAACGGGGACACTTTTTCCAAACAAGCAAATCCCACACCGAGGGTGCGCAGGTGCCGATGGTGGTCGAGGCATGTGCCCGCAACAAGGGCCAACGTGAGCCGATGGTGGTCGAGGCAACCGTCCGCACCAGGGCCCAGCGTGTGCCGATGGTGGTCGAGGCAACCGCCCGCACCAGGGCCCAGCGTGTGCCGATGGTGCTCGAGGCAACCGCCCGCACCAAGGGCCGGCTTGTGCCGATGGTGTTCGAGGCAACCGCCCGCACCAGGGCCCAGCGTGTGCCGATGGTGGTCGAGGCAACCGCCAGCACCAGGGCCCAGCGTGTGCCGATGGTGGTCGAGGCAAGCGCCCGCACCAGGGCCCAGCGTGTGCCGATGGTGGTCGAGGCAAGCGCCCTCACCAAGGCCGAGCGTGTGCCGATGGTGGTCGAGGCAACCGCCCGCACCAGGGCCCAGCGTGTGCCGATGGTGGTCGAGGCAAGCGCCCGCACCAAGGCCGAGCGTGTGCCGATGGTGGTCGAGGCAAGCGCCCGCACCAGGGCCCAGCGTGTGCCGATGGTGGTCGAGGCAAGCGCCCTCACCAAGGCCGAGCGTGTGCCGATGGTGGTCGAGGCAACCGGCCGCACCAAGGGCCGGCGTGTGCCGATGGTGTTCGAGGCAACCGCCCGCACCAGGGCCCAGCGTGTGCCGATGGTGGTCGAGCCAGGAGCCCGCACCAAGGGCCGGCTTGTGCCGATGGTGTTCGGGGCAAGCGCCCGCACCAGGGCCCAGCGTGTGCCGATGGTGCTGGGGGCAAACGCCCGCCCCAGGGCCCAGCGTGTGCCGATGGTTATCGGGGCAACCGGCCGCACCAGGGCCCAGGGTCTGCCGATGGTGCTCGAGGCAACCGCCCGCACCAAGGCTCAGCATGTGCCGATTGTGATCGAGGCAACAACCCACACCAGGGCCCAGCTTGTGCCGATGGCGGTCGAGGCAAGTGCCCGTACCGAAGGGCAGCCTATGCCGATGATGGTCGATGCATGTGCCATCACCATGCGTCATCATGTGCCATTGATGGTCGAGGCCTTGGCCGAAGTTCGATTTTGAGCCACGGTGCCCATGCTTGGCTCCAGCATGTGCTGGTGCCGCATTTTTTTCACTCGGGACAGCATCGCCGGAGCATCGCCGGAGCATCGCCGGAGTACCGCCGGAGAACCTGACCGGCGGCATTGGGGTTCCGGCGATTGGGAGGGGGGCCGGGGGGGTGTGCGCACATGATGTGCGATGGGTGCTGGTACTTGGCCTTGTGTTGGCCCCCTATCCCTCATCAAACCTCTGAGAATTCACACCCCCTTAAAGAGCATTTGAGATTTTACAGGTTTGCTACCAGTAGCCGTTAAAGTGTCTGAAATGGGGACACTTTTTTCAAACGGTCACAAAATCTTCTCTACTTCGAGTTTTTAGCTGAATTTTTTTGTGCATGCCAACAAAAATAGAAGGATCATGCCTACAAAATTTGGGGCCAAAAATCCTTATAAAAAAATTTTAAAAAATCCCGAACCGCAAAAAGTTTCGAAAATCGTGAAAAATAGAAAACGAGTCATCTTCCAACGAAACTTCACGTGAAGGCTTAGGGGACCATTGTATGAATTTACAAGCCATAAAAATGGCATTGGCACGGCAGAAATTTGAAGATGTGCCTAAACCCACCAGGGCCCAGCGTGTGCCGATGGTGCTCGAGGCAACCGCCCGCACCAGGGCCCAGCGTGTGCCGATGGTGCCCGAGGCAAGCGCCCGCACCAGGGCCCAGCGTGTGCCGATGGTGGTCGAGGCAACCGCCCGCACCAGGGCCGATAGTGTGCCGATGGTGCTCGAGGCAACCTGTCGCACCAGGGCCCAGCGTGTGCCGATGGTGATCGAGGCAACCTGCCGCACCAGGGCCCAGCGTGTGCCGATGGTGGTCGAGGCAAGCGCCCGCACCAGCGCCCAGCGTGTGCCGATGGTGCTCGAGGCAACCGACCGCACCAGGGCCCAGCGTGTGCCGATGGTGCTCGAGGCAACCTGCCGCACCAGGGCCCAGCGTGTGCCGATGGTGGTCGAGGCAAGCGCCCGCACCAGGGCCCAGCGTGTGCCGATGGTGGTCGAGGCAACCGCCCGCACCAGGGCCCAGCGTGTGCCGATGGTGCTCGAGGCAACCTGCCGCACCAGGGCCGAGCGTGTGCCGATGGTGGTCGAGGCAAGCGCCCGCACCAGGGCCCAGCGTGTGCCGATGGTGGTCGAGGCAACCTGCCGCACCAGGGCCCAGCGTGTGCCGATGGTGCTCGAGGCAACCGACCGCACCAGGGCCGAGCGTGTGCCGATGGTGCTCGAGGCAAGCGCCCGCACCAGGGCCCAGCGTGTGCCGATGGTGCTCGAGGCAACCGACCGCACCAGGGCCGAGCGTGTGCCGATGGTGGTCGAGGCAAGCGCCCTCACCAGGGCCCAGCGTGTGCCGATGGTGGTCGAGGCAACCTGCCGCACCAGGGCCCAGCGTGTGCCGATGGTGCTCGAGGCAACCGACCGCACCAGGGCCGAGCGTGTGCCGATGGTGCTCGAGGCAAGCGCCCGCACCAGGGCCCAGCGTGTGCCGATGGTGGTCGAGGCAACCTGCCGCACCAGGGCCCAGCGTGTGCCGATGGTGCTCGAGGCAACCTGCCGCACCAGGGCCCAGCGTGTGCCGATGGTGGTCGAGGCAAGCGCCCGCACCAGGGCCCAGCGTGTGCCGATGGTGGTCGAGGCAACCGCCCGCACCAGGGCCCAGCGTGTGCCGATGGTGGTCGAGGCAACCGCCCGCACCCGGGCCCAGCGTGTGCCGATGGTGGTCGAGGCAACCTGCCGCACCAGGTCCCAGCGTGTGCCGATGGTGCTCGAGGCAACCGACCGCACCAGGGCGGAGCGTGTGCCGATGGTGGTCGAGGCAAGCGCCCGCACCAGGGCCCAGCGTGTGCCGATGGTGGTCGAGGCAACCTGCCGCACCAGGGCCCAACGTGTGCCGATGGTGCTCGGGGCAACCGACCGCACCAGGGTCGAGCGTGTGCCGATGGTGCTCGAGGCAAGCTGCCGCACCAGGGCCCAGCGTGTGCCGATGGTGGTCGAGGCAACCGCCCGCACCAGGGCCCAGCTTGTGCCGATGGTGATCGAGGCAACCTGCCGCACCAGGGCCCAGCGTGTGCCGATGGTGGTCGAGGGAACCTGCCGCACCAGGGCCCAGCGTGTGCCGATGGTGGTCGAGGCAAGCGCCCGCACCAGGGCCCAGCGTGTGCCGATGGTGGTCGAGGCAACCGACCGCACCAGGGCCCAGCGTGTGCCGATGGTGCTCGAGGCAACCTGCCGCACCAGGGCCCAGCGTGTGCCGATGGTGGTCGAGGCAAGCGCCCACACCAGGGCCCAGCGTGTGCCGATGGTGGTCGAGGCAACCTGCCGCACCAGGGCCCAGCGTGTGCCGATGGTGCTCGAGGCAACCGACCGCACCAGGGCCGAGCGTGTGCCGATGGTGGTCGAGGCAAGCGCCCGCACCAGGGCCCAGCGTGTGCCGATGGTGGTCGAGGCAACCGCCCGCACCAGGGCCTAGCGTGTGCCGATGGTGGTCGAGGCAACCGCCCGCACCAGGGCCCAGCGTGTGCCGATGGTGCTCGAGGCAACCGACCGCACCAGGGCCCAGCGTGTGCCGATGGTGGTCGAGGCAAGCGCCCGCACCAGGGCCCAGCGTGTGCCGATGGTGCTCGAGGCAACCGACCGCACCAGGGCCGAGCGTGTGCCGATGGTGCTCGAGGCAAGCTGCCGCACCAGGGCCCAGCGTGTGCCGATGGTGGTCGAGGCAACCTGCCGCACCAGGGCCCAGCGTGTGCCGATGGTGGTCGAGGCAAGCGCCCGCACCAGGGCCCAACGTGTGCCGATGGTGCTGGGGGCAACCGCCCGCACCAGGGCCCAGCGTGTGCCGATGGTGGTCGAGGCAAGCGCCCGCACCAGTGCCCAGCGTGTGCCGATGGTGGTCGAGGCAAGCGCCCGCACCAGGGCCCAGCTTTTGCCGATGGTGATCGAGGCAACCGGCCGCTCCAGGGCCCAGCGTGTGCCGATGGTTATCGGGGCAACCGGCCGCACCAGGGCCCAGGGTCTGCGGATGGTGCTCGAGGCAACCGCCCGCACCAAGGCTCAGCATGTGCCGCTGGTGATCGAGGCAACAACCCACACCAGGGCCCAGCTTGTGCCGATGGCGGTCGAGGCAAGTGCCCGTACCGAAGGGCAGCCTATGCCGATGATGGTCGATGCATGTGCCATCACCATGCGTCATCATGTGCCATTGATGGTCGAGGCCTTGGCCGAAGTTCGATTTTGAGCCACGGTGCCCATGCTTGGCTCCAGCATGTGCTGGTGCCGCATTTTTTTCACTCGGGACAGCATCGCCGGAGCATCGCCGGAGTACCGCCGGAGAACCTGACCGGCGGCATTGGGGTTCCGGCGATTGGGAGGGGGGCCGGGGGGGTGTGCGCACATGACGTGCGATGGGTGCTGGTGCTTGGCCCTTGTGTTGGCCCCCTATCCCTCATCAAACCTCTGAGAACTCACACCCCCTTAAAGAGCGTTTGAGATTTTACAGGTTTGCTGCCAGTAG
>NW_028323043.1:1646143-1648643 GCF_047325235.1 Durio zibethinus | reverse complement strand
TGTGCCGATGGTGCTCGAGGCAACCGCCCGCACCAGGGCCCAGCGTGTGCCGATGGTGCCCGAGGCAAGCGCCCGCACCAGGGCCCAGCGTGTGCCGATGGTGGTCGAGGCAACCGCCCGCACCAGGGCCGATAGTGTGCCGATGGTGCTCGAGGCAACCTGTCGCACCAGGGCCCAGCGTGTGCCGATGGTGATCGAGGCAACCTGCCGCACCAGGGCCCAGCGTGTGCCGATGGTGGTCGAGGCAAGCGCCCGCACCAGCGCCCAGCGTGTGCCGATGGTGCTCGAGGCAACCGACCGCACCAGGGCCCAGCGTGTGCCGATGGTGCTCGAGGCAACCTGCCGCACCAGGGCCCAGCGTGTGCCGATGGTGGTCGAGGCAAGCGCCCGCACCAGGGCCCAGCGTGTGCCGATGGTGGTCGAGGCAACCGCCCGCACCAGGGCCCAGCGTGTGCCGATGGTGCTCGAGGCAACCTGCCGCACCAGGGCCGAGCGTGTGCCGATGGTGGTCGAGGCAAGCGCCCGCACCAGGGCCCAGCGTGTGCCGATGGTGGTCGAGGCAACCTGCCGCACCAGGGCCCAGCGTGTGCCGATGGTGCTCGAGGCAACCGACCGCACCAGGGCCGAGCGTGTGCCGATGGTGCTCGAGGCAAGCGCCCGCACCAGGGCCCAGCGTGTGCCGATGGTGCTCGAGGCAACCGACCGCACCAGGGCCGAGCGTGTGCCGATGGTGGTCGAGGCAAGCGCCCTCACCAGGGCCCAGCGTGTGCCGATGGTGGTCGAGGCAACCTGCCGCACCAGGGCCCAGCGTGTGCCGATGGTGCTCGAGGCAACCGACCGCACCAGGGCCGAGCGTGTGCCGATGGTGCTCGAGGCAAGCGCCCGCACCAGGGCCCAGCGTGTGCCGATGGTGGTCGAGGCAACCTGCCGCACCAGGGCCCAGCGTGTGCCGATGGTGCTCGAGGCAACCTGCCGCACCAGGGCCCAGCGTGTGCCGATGGTGGTCGAGGCAAGCGCCCGCACCAGGGCCCAGCGTGTGCCGATGGTGGTCGAGGCAACCGCCCGCACCAGGGCCCAGCGTGTGCCGATGGTGGTCGAGGCAACCGCCCGCACCCGGGCCCAGCGTGTGCCGATGGTGGTCGAGGCAACCTGCCGCACCAGGTCCCAGCGTGTGCCGATGGTGCTCGAGGCAACCGACCGCACCAGGGCGGAGCGTGTGCCGATGGTGGTCGAGGCAAGCGCCCGCACCAGGGCCCAGCGTGTGCCGATGGTGGTCGAGGCAACCTGCCGCACCAGGGCCCAACGTGTGCCGATGGTGCTCGGGGCAACCGACCGCACCAGGGTCGAGCGTGTGCCGATGGTGCTCGAGGCAAGCTGCCGCACCAGGGCCCAGCGTGTGCCGATGGTGGTCGAGGCAACCGCCCGCACCAGGGCCCAGCTTGTGCCGATGGTGATCGAGGCAACCTGCCGCACCAGGGCCCAGCGTGTGCCGATGGTGGTCGAGGGAACCTGCCGCACCAGGGCCCAGCGTGTGCCGATGGTGGTCGAGGCAAGCGCCCGCACCAGGGCCCAGCGTGTGCCGATGGTGGTCGAGGCAACCGACCGCACCAGGGCCCAGCGTGTGCCGATGGTGCTCGAGGCAACCTGCCGCACCAGGGCCCAGCGTGTGCCGATGGTGGTCGAGGCAAGCGCCCACACCAGGGCCCAGCGTGTGCCGATGGTGGTCGAGGCAACCTGCCGCACCAGGGCCCAGCGTGTGCCGATGGTGCTCGAGGCAACCGACCGCACCAGGGCCGAGCGTGTGCCGATGGTGGTCGAGGCAAGCGCCCGCACCAGGGCCCAGCGTGTGCCGATGGTGGTCGAGGCAACCGCCCGCACCAGGGCCCAGCGTGTGCCGATGGTGGTCGAGGCAACCGCCCGCACCAGGGCCCAGCGTGTGCCGATGGTGCTCGAGGCAACCGACCGCACCAGGGCCCAGCGTGTGCCGATGGTGGTCGAGGCAAGCGCCCGCACCAGGGCCCAGCGTGTGCCGATGGTGCTCGAGGCAACCGACCGCACCAGGGCCGAGCGTGTGCCGATGGTGCTCGAGGCAAGCTGCCGCACCAGGGCCCAGCGTGTGCCGATGGTGGTCGAGGCAACCTGCCGCACCAGGGCCCAGCGTGTGCCGATGGTGGTCGAGGCAAGCGCCCGCACCAGGGCCCAACGTGTGCCGATGGTGCTGGGGGCAACCGCCCGCACCAGGGCCCAGCGTGTGCCGATGGTGGTCGAGGCAAGCGCCCGCACCAGTGCCCAGCGTGTGCCGATGGTGGTCGAGGCAAGCGCCCGCACCAGGGCCCAGCTTTTGCCGATGGTGATCGAGGCAACCGGCCGCTCCAGGGCCCAGCGTGTGCCGATGGTTATCGGGGCAACCGGCCGCACCAGGGCCCAGGGTCTGCGGATGGTGCTCGAGGCAACCGCCCGCACCAAGGCTCAGCATGTGCCGCTGGTGATCGAGGCAACA
>NW_028323043.1:1633643-1636143 GCF_047325235.1 Durio zibethinus | reverse complement strand
CGATGGGTGCTGGTACTTGGCCTTGTGTTGGCCCCCTATCCCTCATCAAACCTCTGAGAATTCACACCCCCTTAAAGAGCATTTGAGATTTTACAGGTTTGCTACCAGTAGCCGTTAAAGTGTCTGAAATGGGGACACTTTTTTCAAACGGTCACAAAATCTTCTCTACTTCGAGTTTTTAGCTGAATTTTTTTGTGCATGCCAACAAAAATAGAAGGATCATGCCTACAAAATTTGGGGCCAAAAATCCTTATAAAAAAATTTTAAAAAATCCCGAACCGCAAAAAGTTTCGAAAATCGTGAAAAATAGAAAACGAGTCATCTTCCAACGAAACTTCACGTGAAGGCTTAGGGGACCATTGTATGAATTTACAAGCCATAAAAATGGCATTGGCACGGCAGAAATTTGAAGATGTGCCTAAACCCACCAGGGCCCAGCGTGTGCCGATGGTGCTCGAGGCAACCGCCCGCACCAGGGCCCAGCGTGTGCCGATGGTGCCCGAGGCAAGCGCCCGCACCAGGGCCCAGCGTGTGCCGATGGTGGTCGAGGCAACCGCCCGCACCAGGGCCGATAGTGTGCCGATGGTGCTCGAGGCAACCTGTCGCACCAGGGCCCAGCGTGTGCCGATGGTGATCGAGGCAACCTGCCGCACCAGGGCCCAGCGTGTGCCGATGGTGGTCGAGGCAAGCGCCCGCACCAGCGCCCAGCGTGTGCCGATGGTGCTCGAGGCAACCGACCGCACCAGGGCCCAGCGTGTGCCGATGGTGCTCGAGGCAACCTGCCGCACCAGGGCCCAGCGTGTGCCGATGGTGGTCGAGGCAAGCGCCCGCACCAGGGCCCAGCGTGTGCCGATGGTGGTCGAGGCAACCGCCCGCACCAGGGCCCAGCGTGTGCCGATGGTGCTCGAGGCAACCTGCCGCACCAGGGCCGAGCGTGTGCCGATGGTGGTCGAGGCAAGCGCCCGCACCAGGGCCCAGCGTGTGCCGATGGTGGTCGAGGCAACCTGCCGCACCAGGGCCCAGCGTGTGCCGATGGTGCTCGAGGCAACCGACCGCACCAGGGCCGAGCGTGTGCCGATGGTGCTCGAGGCAAGCGCCCGCACCAGGGCCCAGCGTGTGCCGATGGTGCTCGAGGCAACCGACCGCACCAGGGCCGAGCGTGTGCCGATGGTGGTCGAGGCAAGCGCCCTCACCAGGGCCCAGCGTGTGCCGATGGTGGTCGAGGCAACCTGCCGCACCAGGGCCCAGCGTGTGCCGATGGTGCTCGAGGCAACCGACCGCACCAGGGCCGAGCGTGTGCCGATGGTGCTCGAGGCAAGCGCCCGCACCAGGGCCCAGCGTGTGCCGATGGTGGTCGAGGCAACCTGCCGCACCAGGGCCCAGCGTGTGCCGATGGTGCTCGAGGCAACCTGCCGCACCAGGGCCCAGCGTGTGCCGATGGTGGTCGAGGCAAGCGCCCGCACCAGGGCCCAGCGTGTGCCGATGGTGGTCGAGGCAACCGCCCGCACCAGGGCCCAGCGTGTGCCGATGGTGGTCGAGGCAACCGCCCGCACCCGGGCCCAGCGTGTGCCGATGGTGGTCGAGGCAACCTGCCGCACCAGGTCCCAGCGTGTGCCGATGGTGCTCGAGGCAACCGACCGCACCAGGGCGGAGCGTGTGCCGATGGTGGTCGAGGCAAGCGCCCGCACCAGGGCCCAGCGTGTGCCGATGGTGGTCGAGGCAACCTGCCGCACCAGGGCCCAACGTGTGCCGATGGTGCTCGGGGCAACCGACCGCACCAGGGTCGAGCGTGTGCCGATGGTGCTCGAGGCAAGCTGCCGCACCAGGGCCCAGCGTGTGCCGATGGTGGTCGAGGCAACCGCCCGCACCAGGGCCCAGCTTGTGCCGATGGTGATCGAGGCAACCTGCCGCACCAGGGCCCAGCGTGTGCCGATGGTGGTCGAGGGAACCTGCCGCACCAGGGCCCAGCGTGTGCCGATGGTGGTCGAGGCAAGCGCCCGCACCAGGGCCCAGCGTGTGCCGATGGTGGTCGAGGCAACCGACCGCACCAGGGCCCAGCGTGTGCCGATGGTGCTCGAGGCAACCTGCCGCACCAGGGCCCAGCGTGTGCCGATGGTGGTCGAGGCAAGCGCCCACACCAGGGCCCAGCGTGTGCCGATGGTGGTCGAGGCAACCTGCCGCACCAGGGCCCAGCGTGTGCCGATGGTGCTCGAGGCAACCGACCGCACCAGGGCCGAGCGTGTGCCGATGGTGGTCGAGGCAAGCGCCCGCACCAGGGCCCAGCGTGTGCCGATGGTGGTCGAGGCAACCGCCCGCACCAGGGCCCAGCGTGTGCCGATGGTGGTCGAGGCAACCGCCCGCACCAGGGCCCAGCGTGTGCCGATGGTGCTCGAGGCAACCGACCGCACCAGGGCCCAGCGTGTGCCGATGGTGGTCGAGGCAAGCGCCCGCACCAGGGCCCAGCGTGTGCCGATGGTGCTCGAGGCAACCGACCGCACCA
>NW_028323043.1:1621143-1623643 GCF_047325235.1 Durio zibethinus | reverse complement strand
CGTACCGAAGGGCAGCCTATGCCGATGATGGTCGATGCATGTGCCATCACCATGCGTCATCATGTGCCATTGATGGTCGAGGCCTTGGCCGAAGTTCGATTTTGAGCCACGGTGCCCATGCTTGGCTCCAGCATGTGCTGGTGCCGCATTTTTTTCACTCGGGACAGCATCGCCGGAGCATCGCCGGAGCATCGCCGGAGTACCGCCGGAGAACCTGACCGGCGGCATTGGGGTTCCGGCGATTGGGAGGGGGGCCGGGGGGGTGTGCGCACATGATGTGCGATGGGTGCTGGTACTTGGCCTTGTGTTGGCCCCCTATCCCTCATCAAACCTCTGAGAATTCACACCCCCTTAAAGAGCATTTGAGATTTTACAGGTTTGCTACCAGTAGCCGTTAAAGTGTCTGAAATGGGGACACTTTTTTCAAACGGTCACAAAATCTTCTCTACTTCGAGTTTTTAGCTGAATTTTTTTGTGCATGCCAACAAAAATAGAAGGATCATGCCTACAAAATTTGGGGCCAAAAATCCTTATAAAAAAATTTTAAAAAATCCCGAACCGCAAAAAGTTTCGAAAATCGTGAAAAATAGAAAACGAGTCATCTTCCAACGAAACTTCACGTGAAGGCTTAGGGGACCATTGTATGAATTTACAAGCCATAAAAATGGCATTGGCACGGCAGAAATTTGAAGATGTGCCTAAACCCACCAGGGCCCAGCGTGTGCCGATGGTGCTCGAGGCAACCGCCCGCACCAGGGCCCAGCGTGTGCCGATGGTGCCCGAGGCAAGCGCCCGCACCAGGGCCCAGCGTGTGCCGATGGTGGTCGAGGCAACCGCCCGCACCAGGGCCGATAGTGTGCCGATGGTGCTCGAGGCAACCTGTCGCACCAGGGCCCAGCGTGTGCCGATGGTGATCGAGGCAACCTGCCGCACCAGGGCCCAGCGTGTGCCGATGGTGGTCGAGGCAAGCGCCCGCACCAGCGCCCAGCGTGTGCCGATGGTGCTCGAGGCAACCGACCGCACCAGGGCCCAGCGTGTGCCGATGGTGCTCGAGGCAACCTGCCGCACCAGGGCCCAGCGTGTGCCGATGGTGGTCGAGGCAAGCGCCCGCACCAGGGCCCAGCGTGTGCCGATGGTGGTCGAGGCAACCGCCCGCACCAGGGCCCAGCGTGTGCCGATGGTGCTCGAGGCAACCTGCCGCACCAGGGCCGAGCGTGTGCCGATGGTGGTCGAGGCAAGCGCCCGCACCAGGGCCCAGCGTGTGCCGATGGTGGTCGAGGCAACCTGCCGCACCAGGGCCCAGCGTGTGCCGATGGTGCTCGAGGCAACCGACCGCACCAGGGCCGAGCGTGTGCCGATGGTGCTCGAGGCAAGCGCCCGCACCAGGGCCCAGCGTGTGCCGATGGTGCTCGAGGCAACCGACCGCACCAGGGCCGAGCGTGTGCCGATGGTGGTCGAGGCAAGCGCCCTCACCAGGGCCCAGCGTGTGCCGATGGTGGTCGAGGCAACCTGCCGCACCAGGGCCCAGCGTGTGCCGATGGTGCTCGAGGCAACCGACCGCACCAGGGCCGAGCGTGTGCCGATGGTGCTCGAGGCAAGCGCCCGCACCAGGGCCCAGCGTGTGCCGATGGTGGTCGAGGCAACCTGCCGCACCAGGGCCCAGCGTGTGCCGATGGTGCTCGAGGCAACCTGCCGCACCAGGGCCCAGCGTGTGCCGATGGTGGTCGAGGCAAGCGCCCGCACCAGGGCCCAGCGTGTGCCGATGGTGGTCGAGGCAACCGCCCGCACCAGGGCCCAGCGTGTGCCGATGGTGGTCGAGGCAACCGCCCGCACCCGGGCCCAGCGTGTGCCGATGGTGGTCGAGGCAACCTGCCGCACCAGGTCCCAGCGTGTGCCGATGGTGCTCGAGGCAACCGACCGCACCAGGGCGGAGCGTGTGCCGATGGTGGTCGAGGCAAGCGCCCGCACCAGGGCCCAGCGTGTGCCGATGGTGGTCGAGGCAACCTGCCGCACCAGGGCCCAACGTGTGCCGATGGTGCTCGGGGCAACCGACCGCACCAGGGTCGAGCGTGTGCCGATGGTGCTCGAGGCAAGCTGCCGCACCAGGGCCCAGCGTGTGCCGATGGTGGTCGAGGCAACCGCCCGCACCAGGGCCCAGCTTGTGCCGATGGTGATCGAGGCAACCTGCCGCACCAGGGCCCAGCGTGTGCCGATGGTGGTCGAGGGAACCTGCCGCACCAGGGCCCAGCGTGTGCCGATGGTGGTCGAGGCAAGCGCCCGCACCAGGGCCCAGCGTGTGCCGATGGTGGTCGAGGCAACCGACCGCACCAGGGCCCAGCGTGTGCCGATGGTGCTCGAGGCAACCTGCCGCACCAGGGCCCAGCGTGTGCCGATGGTGGTCGAGGCAAGCGCCCACACCAGGGCCCAGCGTGTGCCGATGGTGGTCGAGGCAACCTGCCGCACCAGGGCCCAGCGTGTGCCGATGGTGCTCGAGGCAACC
>NW_028323043.1:1608643-1611143 GCF_047325235.1 Durio zibethinus | reverse complement strand
GCCAGGAGCCCGCACCAAGGGCCGGCTTGTGCCGATGGTGTTCGGGGCAAGCGCCCGCACCAGGGCCCAGCGTGTGCCGATGGTGCTGGGGGCAAACGCCCGCCCCAGGGCCCAGCGTGTGCCGATGGTTATCGGGGCAACCGGCCGCACCAGGGCCCAGGGTCTGCCGATGGTGCTCGAGGCAACCGCCCGCACCAAGGCTCAGCATGTGCCGATTGTGATCGAGGCAACAACCCACACCAGGGCCCAGCTTGTGCCGATGGCGGTCGAGGCAAGTGCCCGTACCGAAGGGCAGCCTATGCCGATGATGGTCGATGCATGTGCCATCACCATGCGTCATCATGTGCCATTGATGGTCGAGGCCTTGGCCGAAGTTCGATTTTGAGCCACGGTGCCCATGCTTGGCTCCAGCATGTGCTGGTGCCGCATTTTTTTCACTCGGGACAGCATCGCCGGAGCATCGCCGGAGCATCGCCGGAGTACCGCCGGAGAACCTGACCGGCGGCATTGGGGTTCCGGCGATTGGGAGGGGGGCCGGGGGGGTGTGCGCACATGATGTGCGATGGGTGCTGGTACTTGGCCTTGTGTTGGCCCCCTATCCCTCATCAAACCTCTGAGAATTCACACCCCCTTAAAGAGCATTTGAGATTTTACAGGTTTGCTACCAGTAGCCGTTAAAGTGTCTGAAATGGGGACACTTTTTTCAAACGGTCACAAAATCTTCTCTACTTCGAGTTTTTAGCTGAATTTTTTTGTGCATGCCAACAAAAATAGAAGGATCATGCCTACAAAATTTGGGGCCAAAAATCCTTATAAAAAAATTTTAAAAAATCCCGAACCGCAAAAAGTTTCGAAAATCGTGAAAAATAGAAAACGAGTCATCTTCCAACGAAACTTCACGTGAAGGCTTAGGGGACCATTGTATGAATTTACAAGCCATAAAAATGGCATTGGCACGGCAGAAATTTGAAGATGTGCCTAAACCCACCAGGGCCCAGCGTGTGCCGATGGTGCTCGAGGCAACCGCCCGCACCAGGGCCCAGCGTGTGCCGATGGTGCCCGAGGCAAGCGCCCGCACCAGGGCCCAGCGTGTGCCGATGGTGGTCGAGGCAACCGCCCGCACCAGGGCCGATAGTGTGCCGATGGTGCTCGAGGCAACCTGTCGCACCAGGGCCCAGCGTGTGCCGATGGTGATCGAGGCAACCTGCCGCACCAGGGCCCAGCGTGTGCCGATGGTGGTCGAGGCAAGCGCCCGCACCAGCGCCCAGCGTGTGCCGATGGTGCTCGAGGCAACCGACCGCACCAGGGCCCAGCGTGTGCCGATGGTGCTCGAGGCAACCTGCCGCACCAGGGCCCAGCGTGTGCCGATGGTGGTCGAGGCAAGCGCCCGCACCAGGGCCCAGCGTGTGCCGATGGTGGTCGAGGCAACCGCCCGCACCAGGGCCCAGCGTGTGCCGATGGTGCTCGAGGCAACCTGCCGCACCAGGGCCGAGCGTGTGCCGATGGTGGTCGAGGCAAGCGCCCGCACCAGGGCCCAGCGTGTGCCGATGGTGGTCGAGGCAACCTGCCGCACCAGGGCCCAGCGTGTGCCGATGGTGCTCGAGGCAACCGACCGCACCAGGGCCGAGCGTGTGCCGATGGTGCTCGAGGCAAGCGCCCGCACCAGGGCCCAGCGTGTGCCGATGGTGCTCGAGGCAACCGACCGCACCAGGGCCGAGCGTGTGCCGATGGTGGTCGAGGCAAGCGCCCTCACCAGGGCCCAGCGTGTGCCGATGGTGGTCGAGGCAACCTGCCGCACCAGGGCCCAGCGTGTGCCGATGGTGCTCGAGGCAACCGACCGCACCAGGGCCGAGCGTGTGCCGATGGTGCTCGAGGCAAGCGCCCGCACCAGGGCCCAGCGTGTGCCGATGGTGGTCGAGGCAACCTGCCGCACCAGGGCCCAGCGTGTGCCGATGGTGCTCGAGGCAACCTGCCGCACCAGGGCCCAGCGTGTGCCGATGGTGGTCGAGGCAAGCGCCCGCACCAGGGCCCAGCGTGTGCCGATGGTGGTCGAGGCAACCGCCCGCACCAGGGCCCAGCGTGTGCCGATGGTGGTCGAGGCAACCGCCCGCACCCGGGCCCAGCGTGTGCCGATGGTGGTCGAGGCAACCTGCCGCACCAGGTCCCAGCGTGTGCCGATGGTGCTCGAGGCAACCGACCGCACCAGGGCGGAGCGTGTGCCGATGGTGGTCGAGGCAAGCGCCCGCACCAGGGCCCAGCGTGTGCCGATGGTGGTCGAGGCAACCTGCCGCACCAGGGCCCAACGTGTGCCGATGGTGCTCGGGGCAACCGACCGCACCAGGGTCGAGCGTGTGCCGATGGTGCTCGAGGCAAGCTGCCGCACCAGGGCCCAGCGTGTGCCGATGGTGGTCGAGGCAACCGCCCGCACCAGGGCCCAGCTTGTGCCGATGGTGATCGAGGCAACCTGCCGCACCAGGGCCCAGCGTGTGCCGATGGTGGT
>NW_028323043.1:1596143-1598643 GCF_047325235.1 Durio zibethinus | reverse complement strand
CGCACCAGGGCCCAGCGTGTGCCGATGGTGGTCGAGGCAACCGCCAGCACCAGGGCCCAGCGTGTGCCGATGGTGGTCGAGGCAAGCGCCCGCACCAGGGCCCAGCGTGTGCCGATGGTGGTCGAGGCAAGCGCCCTCACCAAGGCCGAGCGTGTGCCGATGGTGGTCGAGGCAACCGCCCGCACCAGGGCCCAGCGTGTGCCGATGGTGGTCGAGGCAAGCGCCCGCACCAAGGCCGAGCGTGTGCCGATGGTGGTCGAGGCAAGCGCCCGCACCAGGGCCCAGCGTGTGCCGATGGTGGTCGAGGCAAGCGCCCTCACCAAGGCCGAGCGTGTGCCGATGGTGGTCGAGGCAACCGGCCGCACCAAGGGCCGGCGTGTGCCGATGGTGTTCGAGGCAACCGCCCGCACCAGGGCCCAGCGTGTGCCGATGGTGGTCGAGCCAGGAGCCCGCACCAAGGGCCGGCTTGTGCCGATGGTGTTCGGGGCAAGCGCCCGCACCAGGGCCCAGCGTGTGCCGATGGTGCTGGGGGCAAACGCCCGCCCCAGGGCCCAGCGTGTGCCGATGGTTATCGGGGCAACCGGCCGCACCAGGGCCCAGGGTCTGCCGATGGTGCTCGAGGCAACCGCCCGCACCAAGGCTCAGCATGTGCCGATTGTGATCGAGGCAACAACCCACACCAGGGCCCAGCTTGTGCCGATGGCGGTCGAGGCAAGTGCCCGTACCGAAGGGCAGCCTATGCCGATGATGGTCGATGCATGTGCCATCACCATGCGTCATCATGTGCCATTGATGGTCGAGGCCTTGGCCGAAGTTCGATTTTGAGCCACGGTGCCCATGCTTGGCTCCAGCATGTGCTGGTGCCGCATTTTTTTCACTCGGGACAGCATCGCCGGAGCATCGCCGGAGCATCGCCGGAGTACCGCCGGAGAACCTGACCGGCGGCATTGGGGTTCCGGCGATTGGGAGGGGGGCCGGGGGGGTGTGCGCACATGATGTGCGATGGGTGCTGGTACTTGGCCTTGTGTTGGCCCCCTATCCCTCATCAAACCTCTGAGAATTCACACCCCCTTAAAGAGCATTTGAGATTTTACAGGTTTGCTACCAGTAGCCGTTAAAGTGTCTGAAATGGGGACACTTTTTTCAAACGGTCACAAAATCTTCTCTACTTCGAGTTTTTAGCTGAATTTTTTTGTGCATGCCAACAAAAATAGAAGGATCATGCCTACAAAATTTGGGGCCAAAAATCCTTATAAAAAAATTTTAAAAAATCCCGAACCGCAAAAAGTTTCGAAAATCGTGAAAAATAGAAAACGAGTCATCTTCCAACGAAACTTCACGTGAAGGCTTAGGGGACCATTGTATGAATTTACAAGCCATAAAAATGGCATTGGCACGGCAGAAATTTGAAGATGTGCCTAAACCCACCAGGGCCCAGCGTGTGCCGATGGTGCTCGAGGCAACCGCCCGCACCAGGGCCCAGCGTGTGCCGATGGTGCCCGAGGCAAGCGCCCGCACCAGGGCCCAGCGTGTGCCGATGGTGGTCGAGGCAACCGCCCGCACCAGGGCCGATAGTGTGCCGATGGTGCTCGAGGCAACCTGTCGCACCAGGGCCCAGCGTGTGCCGATGGTGATCGAGGCAACCTGCCGCACCAGGGCCCAGCGTGTGCCGATGGTGGTCGAGGCAAGCGCCCGCACCAGCGCCCAGCGTGTGCCGATGGTGCTCGAGGCAACCGACCGCACCAGGGCCCAGCGTGTGCCGATGGTGCTCGAGGCAACCTGCCGCACCAGGGCCCAGCGTGTGCCGATGGTGGTCGAGGCAAGCGCCCGCACCAGGGCCCAGCGTGTGCCGATGGTGGTCGAGGCAACCGCCCGCACCAGGGCCCAGCGTGTGCCGATGGTGCTCGAGGCAACCTGCCGCACCAGGGCCGAGCGTGTGCCGATGGTGGTCGAGGCAAGCGCCCGCACCAGGGCCCAGCGTGTGCCGATGGTGGTCGAGGCAACCTGCCGCACCAGGGCCCAGCGTGTGCCGATGGTGCTCGAGGCAACCGACCGCACCAGGGCCGAGCGTGTGCCGATGGTGCTCGAGGCAAGCGCCCGCACCAGGGCCCAGCGTGTGCCGATGGTGCTCGAGGCAACCGACCGCACCAGGGCCGAGCGTGTGCCGATGGTGGTCGAGGCAAGCGCCCTCACCAGGGCCCAGCGTGTGCCGATGGTGGTCGAGGCAACCTGCCGCACCAGGGCCCAGCGTGTGCCGATGGTGCTCGAGGCAACCGACCGCACCAGGGCCGAGCGTGTGCCGATGGTGCTCGAGGCAAGCGCCCGCACCAGGGCCCAGCGTGTGCCGATGGTGGTCGAGGCAACCTGCCGCACCAGGGCCCAGCGTGTGCCGATGGTGCTCGAGGCAACCTGCCGCACCAGGGCCCAGCGTGTGCCGATGGTGGTCGAGGCAAGCGCCCGCACCAGGGCCCAGCGTGTGCCGATGGTGGTCGAGGCAACC
>NW_028323043.1:1577355-1584855 GCF_047325235.1 Durio zibethinus | reverse complement strand
CACCCCCTAAAGAGCATTAGAGATTTTACAGATATGCTACCAGTAGACGTTAAAATGTCTGAAACGGGGACACTTTTTCCAAACAAGCAAATCCCACACCGAGGGTGCGCAGGTGCCGATGGTGGTCGAGGCATGTGCCCGCAACAAGGGCCAACGTGAGCCGATGGTGGTCGAGGCAACCGCCCGCACCAGCTCGAGGCATGTGCCCACACCAAGGCCCGGCATGTATCGATGGTGTTCGACGTAGGGGCAATCTTCTGCTGATGGTGGTCGAGGCAAGAGCCCGCACCAAGGGCCAGCGTGTGCCCATGGTGCTCGAGGCAACCGTCCGCACCAGGGCCCAGCGTGTGCCGATGGTGGTCGAGGCAACCGCCCGCACCAGGGCCCAGCGTGTGCCGATGGTGCTCGAGGCAACCGCCCGCACCAAGGGCCGGCTTGTGCCGATGGTGTTCGAGGCAACCGCCCGCACCAGGGCCCAGCGTGTGCCGATGGTGGTCGAGGCAACCGCCAGCACCAGGGCCCAGCGTGTGCCGATGGTGGTCGAGGCAACCGCCCGCACCAGGGCCCAGCGTGTGCCGATGGTGGTCGAGGCAACCGCCCGCACCAGGGCCCAGCGTGTGCCGATGGTGGTCGAGGCAAGCGCCCTCACCAGGGCCCAGCGTGTGCCGATGGTGGTCGAGGCAAGCGCCCGCACCAAGGCCGAGCGTGTGCCGATGGTGGTCGAGGCAAGCGCCCGCACCAGGGCGCAGCGTGTGCCGATGGTGGTCGAGGCAAGCGCCCTCACCAAGGCCGAGCGTGTGCCGATGGTGGTCGAGGCAACCGGCCGCACCAAGGGCCGGCGTGTGCCGATGGTGTTCGAGGCAACCGCCCGCACCAGGGCCCAGCGTGTGCCGATGGTGGTCGAGCCAGGAGCCCGCACCAAGGGCCGGCTTGTGTCGATGGTGTTCGGGGCAACCGCCCGTACCAGGGCCCAGCGTGTGCCGATGGTGCTGGGGGCAAGCGCCCGCCCCAGGGCCCAGCGTGTGCCGATGGTTATCGGGGCAACCGGCCGCACCAGGGCCCAGGGTCTCCCGATGGTGCTCGAGGCAACCGCCCGCACCAAGGCTCAGCATGTGCCGATTGTGATCGAGGCAACAACCCACACCAGGGCCCAGCTTGTGCCGATGGCGGTCGAGGCAAGTGCCCGTACCGAAGGGCAGCCTATGCCGATGATGGTCGATGCATGTGCCATCACCATGCGTCATCATGTGCCATTGATGGTCGAGGCCTTGGCCGAAGTTCGATTTTGAGCCACGGTGCCCATGCTTGGCTCCAGCATGTGCTGGTGCCGCATTTTTTTCACTCGGGACAGCATCGCCGGAGCATCGCCGGAGCATCGCCGGAGTACCGCCGGAGAACCTGACCGGCGGCATTGGGGTTCCGGCGATTGGGAGGGGGGCCGGGGGGGTGTGCGCACATGATGTGCGATGGGTGCTGGTACTTGGCCTTGTGTTGGCCCCCTATCCCTCATCAAACCTCTGAGAATTCACACCCCCTTAAAGAGCATTTGAGATTTTACAGGTTTGCTACCAGTAGCCGTTAAAGTGTCTGAAATGGGGACACTTTTTTCAAACGGTCACAAAATCTTCTCTACTTCGAGTTTTTAGCTGAATTTTTTTGTGCATGCCAACAAAAATAGAAGGATCATGCCTACAAAATTTGGGGCCAAAAATCCTTATAAAAAAATTTTAAAAATTCCCGAACCGCAAAAAGTTTCGAAAATCGTGAAAAATAGAAAACGAGTCATCTTCCAACGAAACTTCACGTGAAGGCTTAGGGGACCATTGTATGAATTTACAAGCCATAAAAATGGCATTGGCACGGCAGAAATTTGAAGATGTGCCTAAACCCACCAGGGCCCAGCGTGTGCCGATGGTGCTCGAGGCAACCGCCCGCACCAAGGCCCAGCGTGTGCCGATGGTGGTCGAGGCAACCGCCCGCACCAGGGCCGATAGTGTGCCGATGGTGCTCGAGGCAACCTGTCGCACCAGGGCCCAGCGTGTGCCGATGGTGATCGAGGTAACCTGCCGCACCAGGGCCCAGCGTGTGCCGATGGTGGTCGAGGCAAGTTCCCGCACCAGCGCCCAGCGTGTGCCGATGGTGCTCGAGGCAACCGACCGCACCAGGGCCCAGCGTGTGCCGATGGTGCTCGAGGCAACCTGCCGCACCAGGGCCCAGCGTCTGCCGATGGTGCTCGAGGCAACCTGCCGCACCAGGGCCCAGCGTCTGCCGATGGTGCTCGAGGCAAGCGCCCGCACCAGGGCCCAGCGTGTGCCGATGGTGGTCGAGGCAAGCGCCCGCACCAGGGCCCAGCGTGTGCCGATGGTGCTCGAGGCAACCTGCCGCACCAGGGCCCAGCGTGTGCCGATGGTGCTCGAGGCAACCGACCGCACCAGGGCCGAGCGTGTGCCGATGGTGGTCGAGGCAAGCGCCCGCACCAGGGCCCAGCGTGTGCCGATGGTGGTCGAGGCAACCTGCCGCACCAGGGCCCAGCGTGTGCCGATGGTGCTCGAGGCAACCGACCGCACCAGGGCCGAGCGTGTGCCGATGGTGCTCGAGGCAAGCGCCCGCACCAGGGCCCAGCGTGTGCCGATGGTGCTCGAGGCAACCTGCCGCACCAGGGCCCAGCGTGTGCCGATGGTGCTCGAGGCAACCTGCCGCACCAGGGCCCAGCGTGTGCCGATGGTGGTCGAGGCAAGCGCCCGCACCAGGGCCCAGCGTGTGCCGATGGTGGTCGAGGCAAGCGCCCGCACCAGGGCCCAGCGTGTGCCGATGGTGGTCGAGCCAGGAGCCCGCACCAAGGGCCGGCTTGTGTCGATGGTGTTCGGGGCAACCGCCCGTACCAGGGCCCAGCGTGTGCCGATGGTGCTGGGGGCAAGCGCCCGCCCCAGGGCCCAGCGTGTGCCGATGGTTATCGGGGCAACCGGCCGCACCAGGGCCCAGGGTCTCCCGATGGTGCTCGAGGCAACCGCCCGCACCAAGGCTCAGCATGTGCCGATTGTGATCGAGGCAACAACCCACACCAGGGCCCAGCTTGTGCCGATGGCGGTCGAGGCAAGTGCCCGTACCGAAGGGCAGCCTATGCCGATGATGGTCGATGCATGTGCCATCACCATGCGTCATCATGTGCCATTGATGGTCGAGGCCTTGGCCGAAGTTCGATTTTGAGCCACGGTGCCCATGCTTGGCTCCAGCATGTGCTGGTGCCGCATTTTTTTCACTCGGGACAGCATCGCCGGAGCATCGCCGGAGCATCGCCGGAGTACCGCCGGAGAACCTGACCGGCGGCATTGGGGTTCCGGCGATTGGGAGGGGGGCCGGGGGGGTGTGCGCACATGATGTGCGATGGGTGCTGGTACTTGGCCTTGTGTTGGCCCCCTATCCCTCATCAAACCTCTGAGAATTCACACCCCCTTAAAGAGCATTTGAGATTTTACAGGTTTGCTACCAGTAGCCGTTAAAGTGTCTGAAATGGGGACACTTTTTTCAAACGGTCACAAAATCTTCTCTACTTCGAGTTTTTAGCTGAATTTTTTTGTGCATGCCAACAAAAATAGAAGGATCATGCCTACAAAATTTGGGGCCAAAAATCCTTATAAAAAAATTTTAAAAATTCCCGAACCGCAAAAAGTTTCGAAAATCGTGAAAAATAGAAAACGAGTCATCTTCCAACGAAACTTCACGTGAAGGCTTAGGGGACCATTGTATGAATTTACAAGCCATAAAAATGGCATTGGCACGGCAGAAATTTGAAGATGTGCCTAAACCCACCAGGGCCCAGCGTGTGCCGATGGTGCTCGAGGCAACCGCCCGCACCAGGGCCCAGCGTGTGCCGATGGTGGTCGAGGCAACCGCCCGCACCAGGGCCGATAGTGTGCCGATGGTGCTCGAGGCAACCTGTCGCACCAGGGCCCAGCGTGTGCCGATGGTGATCGAGGTAACCTGCCGCACCAGGGCCCAGCGTGTGCCGATGGTGGTCGAGGCAAGTTCCCGCACCAGCGCCCAGCGTGTGCCGATGGTGCTCGAGGCAACCGACCGCACCAGGGCCCAGCGTGTGCCGATGGTGCTCGAGGCAACCTGCCGCACCAGGGCCCAGCGTCTGCCGATGGTGCTCGAGGCAACCTGCCGCACCAGGGCCCAGCGTCTGCCGATGGTGCTCGAGGCAAGCGCCCGCACCAGGGCCCAGCGTGTGCCGATGGTGGTCGAGGCAAGCGCCCGCACCAGGGCCCAGCGTGTGCCGATGGTGCTCGAGGCAACCTGCCGCACCAGGGCCCAGCGTGTGCCGATGGTGCTCGAGGCAACCGACCGCACCAGGGCCGAGCGTGTGCCGATGGTGGTCGAGGCAAGCGCCCGCACCAGGGCCCAGCGTGTGCCGATGGTGGTCGAGGCAACCTGCCGCACCAGGGCCCAGCGTGTGCCGATGGTGCTCGAGGCAACCGACCGCACCAGGGCCGAGCGTGTGCCGATGGTGCTCGAGGCAAGCGCCCGCACCAGGGCCCAGCGTGTGCCGATGGTGCTCGAGGCAACCTGCCGCACCAGGGCCCAGCGTGTGCCGATGGTGCTCGAGGCAACCTGCCGCACCAGGGCCCAGCGTGTGCCGATGGTGGTCGAGGCAAGCGCCCGCACCAGGGCCCAGCGTGTGCCGATGGTGGTCGAGGCAAGCGCCCGCACCAGGGCCCAGCGTGTGCCGATGGTGGTCGAGCCAGGAGCCCGCACCAAGGGCCGGCTTGTGTCGATGGTGTTCGGGGCAACCGCCCGTACCAGGGCCCAGCGTGTGCCGATGGTGCTGGGGGCAAGCGCCCGCCCCAGGGCCCAGCGTGTGCCGATGGTTATCGGGGCAACCGGCCGCACCAGGGCCCAGGGTCTCCCGATGGTGCTCGAGGCAACCGCCCGCACCAAGGCTCAGCATGTGCCGATTGTGATCGAGGCAACAACCCACACCAGGGCCCAGCTTGTGCCGATGGCGGTCGAGGCAAGTGCCCGTACCGAAGGGCAGCCTATGCCGATGATGGTCGATGCATGTGCCATCACCATGCGTCATCATGTGCCATTGATGGTCGAGGCCTTGGCCGAAGTTCGATTTTGAGCCACGGTGCCCATGCTTGGCTCCAGCATGTGCTGGTGCCGCATTTTTTTCACTCGGGACAGCATCGCCGGAGCATCGCCGGAGCATCGCCGGAGTACCGCCGGAGAACCTGACCGGCGGCATTGGGGTTCCGGCGATTGGGAGGGGGGCCGGGGGGGTGTGCGCACATGATGTGCGATGGGTGCTGGTACTTGGCCTTGTGTTGGCCCCCTATCCCTCATCAAACCTCTGAGAATTCACACCCCCTTAAAGAGCATTTGAGATTTTACAGGTTTGCTACCAGTAGCCGTTAAAGTGTCTGAAATGGGGACACTTTTTTCAAACGGTCACAAAATCTTCTCTACTTCGAGTTTTTAGCTGAATTTTTTTGTGCATGCCAACAAAAATAGAAGGATCATGCCTACAAAATTTGGGGCCAAAAATCCTTATAAAAAAATTTTAAAAATTCCCGAACCGCAAAAAGTTTCGAAAATCGTGAAAAATAGAAAACGAGTCATCTTCCAACGAAACTTCACGTGAAGGCTTAGGGGACCATTGTATGAATTTACAAGCCATAAAAATGGCATTGGCACGGCAGAAATTTGAAGATGTGCCTAAACCCACCAGGGCCCAGCGTGTGCCGATGGTGCTCGAGGCAACCGCCCGCACCAGGGCCCAGCGTGTGCCGATGGTGGTCGAGGCAACCGCCCGCACCAGGGCCGATAGTGTGCCGATGGTGCTCGAGGCAACCTGTCGCACCAGGGCCCAGCGTGTGCCGATGGTGATCGAGGTAACCTGCCGCACCAGGGCCCAGCGTGTGCCGATGGTGGTCGAGGCAAGTTCCCGCACCAGCGCCCAGCGTGTGCCGATGGTGCTCGAGGCAACCGACCGCACCAGGGCCCAGCGTGTGCCGATGGTGCTCGAGGCAACCTGCCGCACCAGGGCCCAGCGTCTGCCGATGGTGCTCGAGGCAACCTGCCGCACCAGGGCCCAGCGTCTGCCGATGGTGCTCGAGGCAAGCGCCCGCACCAGGGCCCAGCGTGTGCCGATGGTGGTCGAGGCAAGCGCCCGCACCAGGGCCCAGCGTGTGCCGATGGTGCTCGAGGCAACCTGCCGCACCAGGGCCCAGCGTGTGCCGATGGTGCTCGAGGCAACCGACCGCACCAGGGCCGAGCGTGTGCCGATGGTGGTCGAGGCAAGCGCCCGCACCAGGGCCCAGCGTGTGCCGATGGTGGTCGAGGCAACCTGCCGCACCAGGGCCCAGCGTGTGCCGATGGTGCTCGAGGCAACCGACCGCACCAGGGCCGAGCGTGTGCCGATGGTGCTCGAGGCAAGCGCCCGCACCAGGGCCCAGCGTGTGCCGATGGTGCTCGAGGCAACCTGCCGCACCAGGGCCCAGCGTGTGCCGATGGTGCTCGAGGCAACCTGCCGCACCAGGGCCCAGCGTGTGCCGATGGTGGTCGAGGCAAGCGCCCGCACCAGGGCCCAGCGTGTGCCGATGGTGGTCGAGGCAAGCGCCCGCACCAGGGCCCAGCGTGTGCCGATGGTGGTCGAGGCAACCGCCCGCACCAGGGCCCAGCGTGTGCCGATGGTGGTCGAGGCAACCTGCCGCACCAGGGCGGAGCGTGTGCCGATGGTGGTCGAGGCAAGCGCCCGCACCAGGGCCCAGCGTGTGCCGATGGTGGTCGAGGCAACCTGCCGCACCAGGGCGGAGCGTGTGCCGATGGTGGTCGAGGCTGCCGATGGTGGTCGAGGCAACGTGCCGCACCAGGGCCCAGCGTGTGCCGATGGTGCTCGAGGCAACCGACCGCACCAGGGCCGAGCGTGTGCCGATGGTGCTCGAGGCAAGCTGCCGCACCAGGGCCCAGCGTGTGCCGATGGTGGTCGAGGCAACCGCCCGCACCAGGGCCCAGCGTGTGCCGATGGTGATCGAGGCAACCGACCGCACCAGGGCCCAGCGTGTGCCGATGGTGCTCGAGGCAACCTGCCGCACCAGGGCCCAGCGTGTGCCGATGGTCGTCGAGGGAACCTGCCGCACCAGGGCCCAGCGTGTGCCGATGGTGGTCGAGGCAAGCGCCCGCACCAGGGCCCAGCGTGTGCCGATGGTGCTCGAGGCAACCGACCGCACCAGGGCCCAGCGTGTGCCGATGGTGCTCGAGGCAACCTGCCGCACCAGGGCCCAGCGTGTGCCGATGGTGGTCGAGGCAAGCGCCCGCACCAGGGCCCAGCGTGTGCCGATGGTGGTCGAGGCAAGCGCCCGCACCAGGGCCCAGCGTGTGCCGATGGTGCACCAGGGCCCAGCGTGTGCCGATGGTGCTCGAGGCAACCGACCGCACCAGGGCCCAGCGTGTGCCGATGGTGGTCGAGGCAAGCGGCCGCACCAGGGCCCAGCGTGT
>NW_028323043.1:1562355-1567355 GCF_047325235.1 Durio zibethinus | reverse complement strand
AGCGTGTGCCGATGGTGGTCGAGCCAGGAGCCCGCACCAAGGGCCGGCTTGTGTCGATGGTGTTCGGGGCAACCGCCCGTACCAGGGCCCAGCGTGTGCCGATGGTGCTGGGGGCAAGCGCCCGCCCCAGGGCCCAGCGTGTGCCGATGGTTATCGGGGCAACCGGCCGCACCAGGGCCCAGGGTCTCCCGATGGTGCTCGAGGCAACCGCCCGCACCAAGGCTCAGCATGTGCCGATTGTGATCGAGGCAACAACCCACACCAGGGCCCAGCTTGTGCCGATGGCGGTCGAGGCAAGTGCCCGTACCGAAGGGCAGCCTATGCCGATGATGGTCGATGCATGTGCCATCACCATGCGTCATCATGTGCCATTGATGGTCGAGGCCTTGGCCGAAGTTCGATTTTGAGCCACGGTGCCCATGCTTGGCTCCAGCATGTGCTGGTGCCGCATTTTTTTCACTCGGGACAGCATCGCCGGAGCATCGCCGGAGCATCGCCGGAGTACCGCCGGAGAACCTGACCGGCGGCATTGGGGTTCCGGCGATTGGGAGGGGGGCCGGGGGGGTGTGCGCACATGATGTGCGATGGGTGCTGGTACTTGGCCTTGTGTTGGCCCCCTATCCCTCATCAAACCTCTGAGAATTCACACCCCCTTAAAGAGCATTTGAGATTTTACAGGTTTGCTACCAGTAGCCGTTAAAGTGTCTGAAATGGGGACACTTTTTTCAAACGGTCACAAAATCTTCTCTACTTCGAGTTTTTAGCTGAATTTTTTTGTGCATGCCAACAAAAATAGAAGGATCATGCCTACAAAATTTGGGGCCAAAAATCCTTATAAAAAAATTTTAAAAATTCCCGAACCGCAAAAAGTTTCGAAAATCGTGAAAAATAGAAAACGAGTCATCTTCCAACGAAACTTCACGTGAAGGCTTAGGGGACCATTGTATGAATTTACAAGCCATAAAAATGGCATTGGCACGGCAGAAATTTGAAGATGTGCCTAAACCCACCAGGGCCCAGCGTGTGCCGATGGTGCTCGAGGCAACCGCCCGCACCAAGGCCCAGCGTGTGCCGATGGTGGTCGAGGCAACCGCCCGCACCAGGGCCGATAGTGTGCCGATGGTGCTCGAGGCAACCTGTCGCACCAGGGCCCAGCGTGTGCCGATGGTGATCGAGGTAACCTGCCGCACCAGGGCCCAGCGTGTGCCGATGGTGGTCGAGGCAAGTTCCCGCACCAGCGCCCAGCGTGTGCCGATGGTGCTCGAGGCAACCGACCGCACCAGGGCCCAGCGTGTGCCGATGGTGCTCGAGGCAACCTGCCGCACCAGGGCCCAGCGTCTGCCGATGGTGCTCGAGGCAACCTGCCGCACCAGGGCCCAGCGTCTGCCGATGGTGCTCGAGGCAAGCGCCCGCACCAGGGCCCAGCGTGTGCCGATGGTGGTCGAGGCAAGCGCCCGCACCAGGGCCCAGCGTGTGCCGATGGTGCTCGAGGCAACCTGCCGCACCAGGGCCCAGCGTGTGCCGATGGTGCTCGAGGCAACCGACCGCACCAGGGCCGAGCGTGTGCCGATGGTGGTCGAGGCAAGCGCCCGCACCAGGGCCCAGCGTGTGCCGATGGTGGTCGAGGCAACCTGCCGCACCAGGGCCCAGCGTGTGCCGATGGTGCTCGAGGCAACCGACCGCACCAGGGCCGAGCGTGTGCCGATGGTGCTCGAGGCAAGCGCCCGCACCAGGGCCCAGCGTGTGCCGATGGTGCTCGAGGCAACCTGCCGCACCAGGGCCCAGCGTGTGCCGATGGTGCTCGAGGCAACCTGCCGCACCAGGGCCCAGCGTGTGCCGATGGTGGTCGAGGCAAGCGCCCGCACCAGGGCCCAGCGTGTGCCGATGGTGGTCGAGGCAAGCGCCCGCACCAGGGCCCAGCGTGTGCCGATGGTGGTCGAGCCAGGAGCCCGCACCAAGGGCCGGCTTGTGTCGATGGTGTTCGGGGCAACCGCCCGTACCAGGGCCCAGCGTGTGCCGATGGTGCTGGGGGCAAGCGCCCGCCCCAGGGCCCAGCGTGTGCCGATGGTTATCGGGGCAACCGGCCGCACCAGGGCCCAGGGTCTCCCGATGGTGCTCGAGGCAACCGCCCGCACCAAGGCTCAGCATGTGCCGATTGTGATCGAGGCAACAACCCACACCAGGGCCCAGCTTGTGCCGATGGCGGTCGAGGCAAGTGCCCGTACCGAAGGGCAGCCTATGCCGATGATGGTCGATGCATGTGCCATCACCATGCGTCATCATGTGCCATTGATGGTCGAGGCCTTGGCCGAAGTTCGATTTTGAGCCACGGTGCCCATGCTTGGCTCCAGCATGTGCTGGTGCCGCATTTTTTTCACTCGGGACAGCATCGCCGGAGCATCGCCGGAGCATCGCCGGAGTACCGCCGGAGAACCTGACCGGCGGCATTGGGGTTCCGGCGATTGGGAGGGGGGCCGGGGGGGTGTGCGCACATGATGTGCGATGGGTGCTGGTACTTGGCCTTGTGTTGGCCCCCTATCCCTCATCAAACCTCTGAGAATTCACACCCCCTTAAAGAGCATTTGAGATTTTACAGGTTTGCTACCAGTAGCCGTTAAAGTGTCTGAAATGGGGACACTTTTTTCAAACGGTCACAAAATCTTCTCTACTTCGAGTTTTTAGCTGAATTTTTTTGTGCATGCCAACAAAAATAGAAGGATCATGCCTACAAAATTTGGGGCCAAAAATCCTTATAAAAAAATTTTAAAAATTCCCGAACCGCAAAAAGTTTCGAAAATCGTGAAAAATAGAAAACGAGTCATCTTCCAACGAAACTTCACGTGAAGGCTTAGGGGACCATTGTATGAATTTACAAGCCATAAAAATGGCATTGGCACGGCAGAAATTTGAAGATGTGCCTAAACCCACCAGGGCCCAGCGTGTGCCGATGGTGCTCGAGGCAACCGCCCGCACCAGGGCCCAGCGTGTGCCGATGGTGGTCGAGGCAACCGCCCGCACCAGGGCCGATAGTGTGCCGATGGTGCTCGAGGCAACCTGTCGCACCAGGGCCCAGCGTGTGCCGATGGTGATCGAGGTAACCTGCCGCACCAGGGCCCAGCGTGTGCCGATGGTGGTCGAGGCAAGTTCCCGCACCAGCGCCCAGCGTGTGCCGATGGTGCTCGAGGCAACCGACCGCACCAGGGCCCAGCGTGTGCCGATGGTGCTCGAGGCAACCTGCCGCACCAGGGCCCAGCGTCTGCCGATGGTGCTCGAGGCAACCTGCCGCACCAGGGCCCAGCGTCTGCCGATGGTGCTCGAGGCAAGCGCCCGCACCAGGGCCCAGCGTGTGCCGATGGTGGTCGAGGCAAGCGCCCGCACCAGGGCCCAGCGTGTGCCGATGGTGCTCGAGGCAACCTGCCGCACCAGGGCCCAGCGTGTGCCGATGGTGCTCGAGGCAACCGACCGCACCAGGGCCGAGCGTGTGCCGATGGTGGTCGAGGCAAGCGCCCGCACCAGGGCCCAGCGTGTGCCGATGGTGGTCGAGGCAACCTGCCGCACCAGGGCCCAGCGTGTGCCGATGGTGCTCGAGGCAACCGACCGCACCAGGGCCGAGCGTGTGCCGATGGTGCTCGAGGCAAGCGCCCGCACCAGGGCCCAGCGTGTGCCGATGGTGCTCGAGGCAACCTGCCGCACCAGGGCCCAGCGTGTGCCGATGGTGCTCGAGGCAACCTGCCGCACCAGGGCCCAGCGTGTGCCGATGGTGGTCGAGGCAAGCGCCCGCACCAGGGCCCAGCGTGTGCCGATGGTGGTCCAGGCAAGCGCCCGCACCAGGGCCCAGCGTGTGCCGATGGTGGTCGAGGCAACCGCCCGCACCAGGGCCCAGCGTGTGCCGATGGTGGTCGAGGCAACCTGCCGCACCAGGGCGGAGCGTGTGCCGATGGTGGTCGAGGCAAGCGCCCGCACCAGGGCCCAGCGTGTGCCGATGGTGGTCGAGGCAACCTGCCGCACCAGGGCGGAGCGTGTGCCGATGGTGGTCGAGGCTGCCGATGGTGGTCGAGGCAACGTGCCGCACCAGGGCCCAGCGTGTGCCGATGGTGCTCGAGGCAACCGACCGCACCAGGGCCGAGCGTGTGCCGATGGTGCTCGAGGCAAGCTGCCGCACCAGGGCCCAGCGTGTGCCGATGGTGGTCGAGGCAACCGCCCGCACCAGGGCCCAGCGTGTGCCGATGGTGATCGAGGCAACCGACCGCACCAGGGCCCAGCGTGTGCCGATGGTGCTCGAGGCAACCTGCCGCACCAGGGCCCAGCGTGTGCCGATGGTCGTCGAGGGAACCTGCCGCACCAGGGCCCAGCGTGTGCCGATGGTGGTCGAGGCAAGCGCCCGCACCAGGGCCCAGCGTGTGCCGATGGTGCTCGAGGCAACCGACCGCACCAGGGCCCAGCGTGTGCCGATGGTGCTCGAGGCAACCTGCCGCACCAGGGCCCAGCGTGTGCCGATGGTGGTCGAGGCAAGCGCCCGCACCAGGGCCCAGCGTGTGCCGATGGTGGTCGAGGCAAGCGCCCGCACCAGGGCCCAGCGTGTGCCGATGGTGCACCAGGGCCCAGCGTGTGCCGATGGTGCTCGAGGCAACCGACCGCACCAGGGCCCAGCGTGTGCCGATGGTGGTCGAGGCAAGCGGCCGCACCAGGGCCCAGCGTGTGCCGATGGTGGTCGAGGCAAGCGCCCGCACCAGGGCCCAGCGTGTGCCGATGGTGGTCGAGGCAAGCGCCCGCACCAGGGCCCAACGTGTGCCGATGGTGCTGGGGGCAACCGCCCGCACCAGGGCCCAGCGTGTGCCGATGGTGATCGAGGCAACCGCCCGCCCCAGGGCCCAGCGTGTGCCGATGGTGGTCGAGGCAAGCGCCCGCACCAGTGCCCAGCGTGTGCCGATGGTGGTCGAGGCAAGCGCCCGCACCAGGGCCCAGCTTTTGCCGATGGTGATCGAGGCAACCGGCCGCTC
>NW_028323043.1:1547355-1552355 GCF_047325235.1 Durio zibethinus | reverse complement strand
CCCGTACCGAAGGGCAGCCTATGCCGATGATGGTCGATGCATGTGCCATCACCATGCGTCATCATGTGCCATTGATGGTCGAGGCCTTGGCCGAAGTTCGATTTTGAGCCACGGTGCCCATGCTTGGCTCCAGCATGTGCTGGTGCCGCATTTTTTTCACTCGGGACAGCATCGCCGGAGCATCGCCGGAGCATCGCCGGAGTACCGCCGGAGAACCTGACCGGCGGCATTGGGGTTCCGGCGATTGGGAGGGGGGCCGGGGGGGTGTGCGCACATGATGTGCGATGGGTGCTGGTACTTGGCCTTGTGTTGGCCCCCTATCCCTCATCAAACCTCTGAGAATTCACACCCCCTTAAAGAGCATTTGAGATTTTACAGGTTTGCTACCAGTAGCCGTTAAAGTGTCTGAAATGGGGACACTTTTTTCAAACGGTCACAAAATCTTCTCTACTTCGAGTTTTTAGCTGAATTTTTTTGTGCATGCCAACAAAAATAGAAGGATCATGCCTACAAAATTTGGGGCCAAAAATCCTTATAAAAAAATTTTAAAAATTCCCGAACCGCAAAAAGTTTCGAAAATCGTGAAAAATAGAAAACGAGTCATCTTCCAACGAAACTTCACGTGAAGGCTTAGGGGACCATTGTATGAATTTACAAGCCATAAAAATGGCATTGGCACGGCAGAAATTTGAAGATGTGCCTAAACCCACCAGGGCCCAGCGTGTGCCGATGGTGCTCGAGGCAACCGCCCGCACCAAGGCCCAGCGTGTGCCGATGGTGGTCGAGGCAACCGCCCGCACCAGGGCCGATAGTGTGCCGATGGTGCTCGAGGCAACCTGTCGCACCAGGGCCCAGCGTGTGCCGATGGTGATCGAGGTAACCTGCCGCACCAGGGCCCAGCGTGTGCCGATGGTGGTCGAGGCAAGTTCCCGCACCAGCGCCCAGCGTGTGCCGATGGTGCTCGAGGCAACCGACCGCACCAGGGCCCAGCGTGTGCCGATGGTGCTCGAGGCAACCTGCCGCACCAGGGCCCAGCGTCTGCCGATGGTGCTCGAGGCAACCTGCCGCACCAGGGCCCAGCGTCTGCCGATGGTGCTCGAGGCAAGCGCCCGCACCAGGGCCCAGCGTGTGCCGATGGTGGTCGAGGCAAGCGCCCGCACCAGGGCCCAGCGTGTGCCGATGGTGCTCGAGGCAACCTGCCGCACCAGGGCCCAGCGTGTGCCGATGGTGCTCGAGGCAACCGACCGCACCAGGGCCGAGCGTGTGCCGATGGTGGTCGAGGCAAGCGCCCGCACCAGGGCCCAGCGTGTGCCGATGGTGGTCGAGGCAACCTGCCGCACCAGGGCCCAGCGTGTGCCGATGGTGCTCGAGGCAACCGACCGCACCAGGGCCGAGCGTGTGCCGATGGTGCTCGAGGCAAGCGCCCGCACCAGGGCCCAGCGTGTGCCGATGGTGCTCGAGGCAACCTGCCGCACCAGGGCCCAGCGTGTGCCGATGGTGCTCGAGGCAACCTGCCGCACCAGGGCCCAGCGTGTGCCGATGGTGGTCGAGGCAAGCGCCCGCACCAGGGCCCAGCGTGTGCCGATGGTGGTCGAGGCAAGCGCCCGCACCAGGGCCCAGCGTGTGCCGATGGTGGTCGAGCCAGGAGCCCGCACCAAGGGCCGGCTTGTGTCGATGGTGTTCGGGGCAACCGCCCGTACCAGGGCCCAGCGTGTGCCGATGGTGCTGGGGGCAAGCGCCCGCCCCAGGGCCCAGCGTGTGCCGATGGTTATCGGGGCAACCGGCCGCACCAGGGCCCAGGGTCTCCCGATGGTGCTCGAGGCAACCGCCCGCACCAAGGCTCAGCATGTGCCGATTGTGATCGAGGCAACAACCCACACCAGGGCCCAGCTTGTGCCGATGGCGGTCGAGGCAAGTGCCCGTACCGAAGGGCAGCCTATGCCGATGATGGTCGATGCATGTGCCATCACCATGCGTCATCATGTGCCATTGATGGTCGAGGCCTTGGCCGAAGTTCGATTTTGAGCCACGGTGCCCATGCTTGGCTCCAGCATGTGCTGGTGCCGCATTTTTTTCACTCGGGACAGCATCGCCGGAGCATCGCCGGAGCATCGCCGGAGTACCGCCGGAGAACCTGACCGGCGGCATTGGGGTTCCGGCGATTGGGAGGGGGGCCGGGGGGGTGTGCGCACATGATGTGCGATGGGTGCTGGTACTTGGCCTTGTGTTGGCCCCCTATCCCTCATCAAACCTCTGAGAATTCACACCCCCTTAAAGAGCATTTGAGATTTTACAGGTTTGCTACCAGTAGCCGTTAAAGTGTCTGAAATGGGGACACTTTTTTCAAACGGTCACAAAATCTTCTCTACTTCGAGTTTTTAGCTGAATTTTTTTGTGCATGCCAACAAAAATAGAAGGATCATGCCTACAAAATTTGGGGCCAAAAATCCTTATAAAAAAATTTTAAAAATTCCCGAACCGCAAAAAGTTTCGAAAATCGTGAAAAATAGAAAACGAGTCATCTTCCAACGAAACTTCACGTGAAGGCTTAGGGGACCATTGTATGAATTTACAAGCCATAAAAATGGCATTGGCACGGCAGAAATTTGAAGATGTGCCTAAACCCACCAGGGCCCAGCGTGTGCCGATGGTGCTCGAGGCAACCGCCCGCACCAGGGCCCAGCGTGTGCCGATGGTGGTCGAGGCAACCGCCCGCACCAGGGCCGATAGTGTGCCGATGGTGCTCGAGGCAACCTGTCGCACCAGGGCCCAGCGTGTGCCGATGGTGATCGAGGTAACCTGCCGCACCAGGGCCCAGCGTGTGCCGATGGTGGTCGAGGCAAGTTCCCGCACCAGCGCCCAGCGTGTGCCGATGGTGCTCGAGGCAACCGACCGCACCAGGGCCCAGCGTGTGCCGATGGTGCTCGAGGCAACCTGCCGCACCAGGGCCCAGCGTCTGCCGATGGTGCTCGAGGCAACCTGCCGCACCAGGGCCCAGCGTCTGCCGATGGTGCTCGAGGCAAGCGCCCGCACCAGGGCCCAGCGTGTGCCGATGGTGGTCGAGGCAAGCGCCCGCACCAGGGCCCAGCGTGTGCCGATGGTGCTCGAGGCAACCTGCCGCACCAGGGCCCAGCGTGTGCCGATGGTGCTCGAGGCAACCGACCGCACCAGGGCCGAGCGTGTGCCGATGGTGGTCGAGGCAAGCGCCCGCACCAGGGCCCAGCGTGTGCCGATGGTGGTCGAGGCAACCTGCCGCACCAGGGCCCAGCGTGTGCCGATGGTGCTCGAGGCAACCGACCGCACCAGGGCCGAGCGTGTGCCGATGGTGCTCGAGGCAAGCGCCCGCACCAGGGCCCAGCGTGTGCCGATGGTGCTCGAGGCAACCTGCCGCACCAGGGCCCAGCGTGTGCCGATGGTGCTCGAGGCAACCTGCCGCACCAGGGCCCAGCGTGTGCCGATGGTGGTCGAGGCAAGCGCCCGCACCAGGGCCCAGCGTGTGCCGATGGTGGTCGAGGCAAGCGCCCGCACCAGGGCCCAGCGTGTGCCGATGGTGGTCGAGGCAACCGCCCGCACCAGGGCCCAGCGTGTGCCGATGGTGGTCGAGGCAACCTGCCGCACCAGGGCGGAGCGTGTGCCGATGGTGGTCGAGGCAAGCGCCCGCACCAGGGCCCAGCGTGTGCCGATGGTGGTCGAGGCAACCTGCCGCACCAGGGCGGAGCGTGTGCCGATGGTGGTCGAGGCTGCCGATGGTGGTCGAGGCAACGTGCCGCACCAGGGCCCAGCGTGTGCCGATGGTGCTCGAGGCAACCGACCGCACCAGGGCCGAGCGTGTGCCGATGGTGCTCGAGGCAAGCTGCCGCACCAGGGCCCAGCGTGTGCCGATGGTGGTCGAGGCAACCGCCCGCACCAGGGCCCAGCGTGTGCCGATGGTGATCGAGGCAACCGACCGCACCAGGGCCCAGCGTGTGCCGATGGTGCTCGAGGCAACCTGCCGCACCAGGGCCCAGCGTGTGCCGATGGTCGTCGAGGGAACCTGCCGCACCAGGGCCCAGCGTGTGCCGATGGTGGTCGAGGCAAGCGCCCGCACCAGGGCCCAGCGTGTGCCGATGGTGCTCGAGGCAACCGACCGCACCAGGGCCCAGCGTGTGCCGATGGTGCTCGAGGCAACCTGCCGCACCAGGGCCCAGCGTGTGCCGATGGTGGTCGAGGCAAGCGCCCGCACCAGGGCCCAGCGTGTGCCGATGGTGGTCGAGGCAAGCGCCCGCACCAGGGCCCAGCGTGTGCCGATGGTGCACCAGGGCCCAGCGTGTGCCGATGGTGCTCGAGGCAACCGACCGCACCAGGGCCCAGCGTGTGCCGATGGTGGTCGAGGCAAGCGGCCGCACCAGGGCCCAGCGTGTGCCGATGGTGGTCGAGGCAAGCGCCCGCACCAGGGCCCAGCGTGTGCCGATGGTGGTCGAGGCAAGCGCCCGCACCAGGGCCCAACGTGTGCCGATGGTGCTGGGGGCAACCGCCCGCACCAGGGCCCAGCGTGTGCCGATGGTGATCGAGGCAACCGCCCGCCCCAGGGCCCAGCGTGTGCCGATGGTGGTCGAGGCAAGCGCCCGCACCAGTGCCCAGCGTGTGCCGATGGTGGTCGAGGCAAGCGCCCGCACCAGGGCCCAGCTTTTGCCGATGGTGATCGAGGCAACCGGCCGCTCCAGGGCCCAGCGTGTGCCGATGGTTATCGGGGCAACCGGCCGCACCAGGGCCCAGGGTCTGCCGATGGTGCTCGAGGCAACCGCCCGCACCAAGGCTCAGCATGTGCCGCTGGTGATCGAGGCAACAACCCACACCAGGGCCCAGCTTGTGCCGATGGCGGTCGAGGCAAGTGCCCGTACCGAAGGGCAGCCTATGCCGATGATGGTCGATGCATGTGCCATCACCATGCGTCATCATGTGCCATTGATGGTCGAGGCCTTGGCCGAAGTTCGATTTTGAGCCACGGTGCCCATGCTTGG